>NC_056726.1:46183770-46246149 GCF_019279795.1 Protopterus annectens | reverse complement strand
CTCCGTCTGTCTCTGCCACATACCTATGCATCACGCCATGGCGGCACCCAGCATATACATGTTAAAAGTTCCCGTCTGTTTACACCCTACGGTGCGGCGTTTGAAATCGGCGCTGTGTGTTGTGTGCATTCACATTTAATACTGTTGTGCTGTATACCGGTGATGTCATTGGGTGTGTCTGTGCGGCGTATCCATGGATTATTTCCGTGGTTTTACGGTTGCAACTGCAACGGTACTGCCTGTAGTGTTACATTACAGTTGCCTGCATTGCCTTCGCCTTGCATCTTACATTACTGCATCCTGCAGGCACATGGCATATGATGCATTTATCTGCAGCCGCAGTTATGCTACCTCTGTACTTGGCTGTGCTATTTCGGTTCTTTGCTCTTTGCATTTCTACTACATCCCCTACTATCTTTGCACTCATATGCCTCCCCTTATGCAGGAGTCTGCATGCAGAGTTATCAGCTGCCGGCGTTTGCCCTTCCTGCATTGATTGGTGTTAATTGCTCATTACGGATCCATTTACACTGCTTCCGCATTTCCTCGTATTCTCCGCATTACCTTCCTATATCCGTGGTTGTTGATGGTGAGGCCGTCACATGACTGGTTTAGGGGACGTAGTCATACTCGTGCACATGCATTTGTACGCGCATTATGTACTCTCAGCGCATCTATTTCCTAACATGCCAGTCCTGATGCTGTGATGTGCATTGTACAGCCCAGATTTGCTGACCTCCAATATCCTTCCTCCTACAGTGGCACACCCCTCTGTGGTTGACATGTATCTCGTGTAGGCCACTCCTCGGTGTAGTACCGCTACGCCGTTTGCACCATCCTTACGCCGGCGCCGTTTTTGCGATTCACTATTATCTGCCTCATTTGCATGGAATTGACTACTAATACATGGTTACGGCGCGGGACACCGCCACCACTCCTTGACAACCATTGCGCTGGGGTTGCAGCTTTACATACATACTATGGTGTGTGGTGGCTGTGCAGCTGATTTGTGTTCTACTGCTCTTTAGGACATTGTCATATTATTTCATTGCTTTGCAACTTCTGTGCACATATCGGGGTCTGCTGTTCTTTCTACGTACGTGTCATTTATGTCATTTTCTACATTTTGTGCATATTTTCTTTGGACATTCTCGGTGCCTTTCCACATTGGCATATTGCACCTATATGATACCTGACTTTGACAGCCTTCCGTTACTCCTCCGGTATGTTTGGGTAAATGTAAACCGTTTTTGGTTTTACATTGCCGTTATACGCTTCGCCTGCGCCACGTCGTGGATCGGTATTTGCCCTCATTTGCATGGTGCTATCCCGAACACAGTGTGTTTTGCATACCTACGGGGCGAGCAGTCGGCGCCGCCGGTAGTGCACGTGGGATTCATTCATACCTGAATCGCTAAGCAGCCATATTTGGCGTTATAACGCCGACGCTATGCTGGCGCCTGGCGCAAGGTTCATGAATCCTGGGGTCTGTATGCAAATTTAAAATGAAGAAAAAACTAATTAAAAGTATCAATGATCCAAGGGTGTTTTTACAGCATTTGTCAGGAATATTTGTATATTATGAAGAATATTTTGGGAGCTGTATGAAAATATAACACTTTAGTATTTTACTTCATAATCAAAAAGTTCCATAAAACCATATGTACTGCATAGATCACCATGATTAAATTATAAATTGGAAAAAAATAAACCTGTTATGTGCTTCCGTAATTCAAGACCCATCTATAAACAGCACTTTCAAAAACAAATGTTACATACATCTTAAGGGCTGTTACAGTCAGATAGAAGGGATGTTACTTCAGTCTCAGTGGTCACTGAATATCTTTCCTTCTATAGCAACATAAATTTACAGATGACAGTCTATAAGTAACTTATTTAAATTAGGGCCAGCATTCAACAAAACTGTCCCTGATTTTTTTCTTTACTTGCTGTCTATACAGCAACACTTGCCAAGTGGTTTACTGGCCTTCAAAGACAGTAAATCACATTATCTTCTTTTTCTGTAATGGTTAGTACATGGAGTAGATAAAACTCCATGCCCATCAAATAGTTATGCTTGTGTCTTACCAGTCGCAATCCATTATTATATGTTCGCAACATGGATGCCAGGAATTTCCTCTAAAGCTTCGCTCTTGAGGTGAATTTCTTGGCATCCGTGTCTCAAACACATAATAATTTGATTATGACAACTGTTCTTTATTCAGTGAAAATGATAATATTAGAGTTAAAAAAAACAAAGAATGGATAGTGTACGATCCCCACATGGAGGATGGTAGTTTTTCCCCCCTCAGAAAATGGTTTCTTTGTCTTCATTTTGGCAGGAATTAGCAAGCATTCCTTCTAGTATTGTCATTTGTTTCTATCTGTGTCTAATTATAAGTCACTGCTATCAGATAATCAGTAACAAGTATTTCTGGACTTATTTTTGACATCATAGGTTCATAGGTAGGTACTAGGCTATCTGCCCGAATGTATGTATAAGCCTAGCCAGAATGTGTTGGCTTTGGCTGGCCCCTTGTTCCCTGTATCTCTGTCCAGCAGAGCCAATGAAGTGATCCCTGCGGTAAACTTTCTTTTTCCCATTCACTTGTCAAGGTTTCTCTTGAATAGGGTTAGCAAGGAGCTCTGCCTAATGTAGATTGGAATCTTGTTCCAGAGCATGGGAAGTCGCTGGGACAGGAATCTACCCCTCCAGCACGTCCTATTTATTGTTGTGGTGAGGTTTAGATCCCTGGAGTATGTGGCTTGAGGAGATATGGCTTTCTTTAGGTGGAGCATGTCCATCAATTCTGGGTTGGACATGGCCTTATTTGTCAGGCAGAGATCACCTCTGAGTAGGCGGCATGCAACCGAGTAGAGCTGGAGTTTCCTCAGTTGAGCTGCATAGGGCATCTGCTTGATGCCAGTGATCCTCTTGGTGAGGTATTTCTGTGGTCTTTCCAGTTGTTGCACGTGTCTTGTAAGGTACATCCCAAATGGGGCATTGTTACTCTATGATGGGTCTGATGACTGATGCGTAGAGGGGCCCAATGACCTCTTTTGAACTGGATGCAATCCCTTTTGTGATTAGGTGGACCACATAGAAGGATTTTCTAACCAATTTGGCAATGTGATTATCAAAGGATAGGTTACAATCTACTTGGGTCCCCAGATCCCTTATTACGTCTTCCATATTTAGGCGGCTACCACTTATGTGGTAGTTTGTTGGTACTTTGTTTTTTCCAAAGGGGATGGCTATGCACTTTTTGGCATTTAGCTTGAGGCCATGGTTTTGACACCAGGTATCTGCCTCAGTGAGGCACGTTTGGAGGATGTCTGTGTCAGCCGTAGAGTCAATTATAGCCCCTAGTTTGCAGTCGTCTGTGAACTTGGTCAGCCATAGTCCTCCTGTGCTTGCCTGTATCTCTGAGAAGTATATGCTGAACAGGAGGGGTCCTAGGACTGTGCCCTGGGGAATGCTCCTTGTAACAAGTTTAGAGTCAGACCTAGCTCCCACAACTCTTACCATGTAGGTTCTGTCCATGAGCCAGTTGGCAACCCATCTCTTGATGTAGGGGTTTATGTTCAGGCTGGTGAGTTTGTCTATAATACCTTAGTGGGGAATGGTGTCGAAGGCCTTTGCGAGGTCTAGGTAGGCTGTGTGGACAATCTTTCCCTCATCTATAGCCTTGGTAACTGTCTCAAAGAAGTCCACCAGGTTTAGGAGGTATGATCTGCCCTTAACAAACCCGAACTGGGTAGGGTCCAGTGTTTGGAGGTTCCCAGTGTCTCTGTTAATGAGATTCATGATGATGTGCTCCATAGCTTTGCAGACCAAGCAAGTCAGGCTTATAGGGCGATAGTTCCTGGGGTCCGTTGTGGCTCCACCTTTGTGGAACAGAATAACCATTGCTGTGTGCCACTCTGTGGGAATGTATCCTGTGGAGAGGCTGAGTTTAAACAGTATGTTTAGGTGAGGGGTTAGTTAATCTTTGAGCTCGTGTAGGATACAGCTTTGGATACCGTCCGGTCCCATTGATGCTGTGTTTTTGGCTTTGGAGAGGGCTGTTTTAACCTGTGTGTCTGTGATTTCAGGGGCACTATATTCTTCTGGTATAGTTATGGGCCCTTTTAGGGGTGAGGGGGGGTGAAGTTTGCACTGAACCTGTCTGCCAGGATGTTGGCTATATTGGTCGGTTCAGTGTATTTTGTGCCATTGTGCACTAACTCCGAGCAGATCTGAGAATTGACACTTAGATTCTTGACATACCTAAAGAATGCCTTGTGGTTATCTTTGGGGTCCATGGCAATTTTCCTTTTGAAGCTAGCCTTGGATGATTTTATGAGGGAACATAGTTTCTTGCTGATACTGATCAGGGATGTCTTTCCTTCTTGGGATTTTACTCTTTTCTGTACTAGTTTCCTCCTTCTATTGTATAGCTTGTTTATGGCAGGGGTCCACCAGACTGGTTTCCTTTTCTTGAAGGAGTGATTCTTGGTTTTGTTTGGGATAGCATGATCCATGCATTCTTGTAGGTGCCCATAGAGTGTCTTAGTAAAGTATTTTGCAGCTTGGACAGCGTTATCCTTTAGCATGGGGGCTTTGAAACTTCCCACCTCGGTCTTAAGTAATGTGGTTTGCTTTTGAAAAGTTTTTCACGGTGGTTTCTTTGACCGGGGTTCATGGCGAAATGTGGCTATCCAGAGTGATTAGTTTATGGTCAGATCTAACCAGCAAGGGGTTGACCTCCATTGTGGAACACTGGTCACCCATGTTGGTGATGACCAGGTCCAATATTTTGTCACCTCTGGTGGGGGTGTTGACCAGTTGATCCAGGGTGTTTGAGTTTATAAATTGTAGGAAATGTTGGGCAAGGGAGTTTGCACTTGAGTAATTCTCCCAGTTAATGTTTGGGTAATTGAAATCACCCAATATCAGGTTGTTTGGTAGGACCTTTATGTTTCCCAGTGTTTCCAGGAATGCGGAGTGGGGGTCCTGGGACATGGTTGGTGATCTGTAGCAAGCTATAATTTGAATAGCAGTTTTGGCCATTGTTAGTTGCATGTAGATGATCTCTGAAGCATCATGCTGTGCCACTAACCTGGAGCTGTGGGTATCCTTGATGAACATGGATACTCCCCTGCCTTTTGTATTTCGGTCTGGGTTTTGTGGTCAAAATGTATTGTATGAGTTGTAGCCTGGTAATGCTGGGGTGCTCTCTGGAGCCTTAAACCAGGTTTCTCTTACTGCATATATATCGATTTCCTCCATACTGAGGAGTGCCTCGAGTGCATGCATTTTGAGGTTTAGACTTCTGGCACTGAGTAGCATTACCCTCAGTTTTTTTGTTACTTGTGCTATTTATGGAAGTGGCTTTGTCTTTTGAGCCTTGTCTAAAAAAGGCACTATAGGGGTGGCAAGTGCCTTGGCCAGTATTCAAAAGCCTAAGGGTGACAGGTGCAAGCAGTCTCTAGCGAAGCAGTGTGGCTTGTCGAGCATGTCATCCCAGGCTGACAGCGTCATACCAGCCTGAGCTACGTGATCAGAGAGCTCCTCCATGTCTCTTTTTATGTAGTCCAGTGAAGTACAGCTCAGGTCATTCACACCGACATGGACAATGACAGAGTCATATTTGTACTTGTTCTCGAGTAACCTGAGTGCTTGTGTTATACGGTGGATCCTGGCACCCAACAGGCAGCTAACAGTAACCTTCTCCTTGTTCAGCCTTGTGCGTAGGATGTCAGTGTGCCTGACTATAGAGTAACCTATTACTAGTATGTTGGGTATGTTATTTTGCCTTAAGGGCTGTGATTGCATGGCACACTGGTTTTGTGAAGTATGTGTTTCATGGTTTGTGTTGGTGGGTAGAGGTTGCTTGGATGTCTGCTTTGGAGGTCTCTGTTGCTTTTGAAGATTTTTATTTAGAGCATTCAAGTATGTTTTTATGTATTTATGTGTGTTTTTAACCTGTGCTGGTTTCATAGGTCTATGTGAGAGTGGTGGTGTGATGCAAGTAAATCCCTTCTCCTCTTGACTGCCTGGTCCAGTCTTAGGTTGAGAGAGCTTAGCCTCCATTTTGGCTGTATAATTGCATCTCTCACATGTATTAGTGCTTGGTGGAAGGAGGAGAGGGTTGTCTGTGTACATGAGGCAATTGTAACATTGCCTCAAAATGCCCAGATTCACCAGTCGGACCGAAGAGTACACCTGAAACTGCCTTTTGGACATGCGTGGATAGATAAGTACTGATTGGCTGGTAAGGTCAGAGAGCCTTGTCCTTCTCTACAGTATAGGGGGGGTCTAGTGTTAAGGTTTATTAGTGCTTGCTATGAGTTTTGAGCAAGTGCTGGGATGAGAAGTGAATGGTTTGAGTGCTTAAGTTGAAAGTTTGTCTATTTCCAAGGGAAAAATTGAAGAGTAGACATTGTGGAGTCAGGAAAAGTTATACCTTAGCTAACAGGCGCTGGCCGGCACGCAAAACCGTGCAAATATGGGTTTTATAGCAGGCAAATTTATCCCATTTAGAGGAAGAATTATTATATGTTTCTAAGCTTAAATTTCAGAAATGCTTTGATTTATTGATTTTTCACAAATCTCAAGTCTCTTCATACTCCAGGAGATCTGATGAACTAAGCATCAGTTCTTGGTCTTTTATGGATGCCCCTTTAATCTTCACCTTTTTCATTTGTCAGGCTTTTGTGCTATAAGCCATACATTTTGCATGTCCTTATTTAATGTGTGAATATAAAAAAGGCACAGTTTTGACTTCATGTACCAGTTTGCATCTCCAAAGTTAATAAAGTAAATAACATTTACTACAGTGACTTGCATAGCAGTTTTTATAGGTACACTATGATTTACTTGTTATTAATAACCTTTGCTGTACTTTAAATTGAATAGGGGCAAATGCAAATGATATTTATTATAACTGGCACTATAATTTTCATATGTGATTTTTTTCCCTTTTGCATGCCTTTATGGAACCGTCAGCTGCTTGTCTGTGCCATTTTTACCTCCAATGTCCACAGTTCTATCCCACAGGGTTTAGACCATGCCAGTGGTGTGTTAGGAAAGAGAAGCTGAGTAGAGATGATTTCCTAAGAAAAGTGATATTTTCACTCCCAGCGAGATAGTCTGTCACAATGTCTGAGAAATTACTGGAAAATAAAAGACTAGTAACAGTCTAATAAATACTTCAGATCACCAAAGGATAATTATGTAGAAATTCTTTGAAAAATATTACACAACCAGTCTTGGGATGCTGTGCTCAGTGGCGTGAGCTTATTCTCAGGATTTAAATAATGGTTGTCTGGGATGAACTTACAAAATACCCATATAAACAGATAGAATCCTCTACAAAATCACAAATGCCTAAATATTTCTGAACCACAACACTGAAGACAATAACCCAAAACCCACGAGGATAAAAACCTCAAACCAGAAGAATTTTTGTGAGGGGGGGGCACATCTACCTATACATCCAAAATGGTGCAATTGTACAGGTGGGAAGAAGGGAAAAACAGATCAGTGTAGGCCCGCACATAGAAACAACTGTGATATTGATTTACAATGGCAAGCTTTGGAATCCTGTGACTCAGGCATTTTATGCTTGGAGAAGAGAAAGTCATCGAGTAGCTATTACAATGAAGGAAACAGCAGTCATATTTGAATTACATTTAAAATTTACTTTTTAATTGCCTAAAAAGAATGTGCAGATTTTATTTACATGCTTATTTTACTAATCTAGTTAAATTAAACTCTGACATATACATAAAAGATACTTATACCTGTTTAACAAGTATAATAAGGCATGCCTGCATATCCATGCACATCAATAGCTGCACACCCATGGTCCAAGAGGAACTTGCCCTGCAGGATTATCATTGTAACAGTATCCATATGCATGCTTTAATCTCTAAATTAAAAATATCCTGTCATGCTATACACCTTCCTATTGTGAAGAGGGGTAAAGCCCTAACTTTAACCTAAATGACGTATTTGATTAGTGAGCTTGGGAGCATGGCAGGAGGATGGGAGTGAGTAGCATGCTACTTGTTTATGCTGATAGGAGGGAGGTATCTTCATTCACCATTTGATTGACACCTAGTGGTGGCTCATGGTGGTGCAGTCATTGGGGTCCAAGCCCGAGGGATATGCTGATGCAATGTAGCCCTGTAGATCATGAGGCAGTCATGTCAGTAAGCTTATGTGCTACTCATCCACAGACTGCCATTGCTAGCTTTCCTCAGAAGTGGACGAGGGGGTTTAGGAGCACCTGGGTTGGGGAGGGAGACTTTGATGTCTGCCTGGATGATGACATTGCAATTACTTCTCGTCTTGCAGAGGGAATGAGTGGGCCGGTGATGGCTCTCACTCTGAAAAGAAAGAATGGACTCATAGCTCATGGGTGACTGAAAAAAAAATCCATTCATGCCTTAATGTTACTGGTATCATATAAAAGGAAGAGGTCACCAGCGAAGTATTTTATCCTTAAGAAAACTGCTAATATTAATTAATGAATACAAGGGCTTATTATTCTTGTAAAATGGATGTAAATAGGAGGATAAAAGTGAGACTACAAAATATTTATTTATTGAGTTGCATTTGCTAACCAAAGTAGAAGACTGATCCAAATTAACTGTTTTGTATGTAAACAAAATTGTCAGATAGCCATTTTCAGGTGTATAGTCATTATATTTTGCCCTCATATCTGAATATATGTGGCACACATAAATACATGTGTGTGTGTGTGTGTGTGTGTGTGTGTGTGTGTGTGTGTGTGTGTGTGTGTGTATATATATATCTATATCTATATATATATATATATATATATATATATCTATATATATATATATATATATATATATATACACATATGGGAACATTTGCCCAGAACATGCATTCTTAATTATAAAACATCATGTTAATTTTCTAATAAATTTTACTAATGACCATTTTGAAAACATGGCTAGAAACTGCTATGCAGCGACTGTTTTTTTTTTTTTTTTTTGAAGTGAAACTTCTTAATAATAAAATGTCATGTTAATTTTCTAATAAATTTTACTAATAACCATTTTGAAAACATGGCTAGAAACTGCTATGGAGTGACTGTTTTTTTTTTTTTTTTTGAAGTGAAACTTCAGGCATGGTAGTGAGAGCTCAAAGTGAACTGCGGTGGTGGTGCTGCAGTAGCGTTGTTGCCTCACAGTCAGACGCTGTCCGGTTTGATTCTCAGCTAGAGCGTCTTCTGCGTGGAGACATGCGTGAATGGGTGTACCTTCGTTCAAGGTTGTGCATCAGGGCTGGTAACTCGGCACGTAAAATCAACTACCAATCATTAGTGGACCAGAGTTCTGCTGTGGCGAACCCTGACCGGGAAAAGCCGAAAGACACAAGTGAGAGTTCAAAGTGAAACTGAAAAGTAAAAAGGAAGTGAGACTGCACTGGATGGTGGCACTGTGCGACATCCGACTGCTGCTGAAGCAGGAGTCCAGAAGAAGCCTGTCTGCTGCAGGACCCACAGATACACACACACACACACGTGCACACAAAATCTAATTGCTGGATTGCAAATTCATCTAGATTATGGATTTGACAAATGCAAGGAATCTTGCTGGGGACTAAGACATGACTAGCAAACTCCTTACAGTAAGCACTCCAGCCATGGAGCAAGCAGAGAACTGTGAGTTACTTTTAATGAAAAAGGATGGTGCAAACTACACAAATGTTATGGATTCTGCATTTAAGTGGTGCATTGCAATTAATGTTTTGAAGTGACCTATACCAAGATCATCATTCTCATAAAAATGCATACCTGTACTTGTGCATTTAACAGTCAGACCAATACTCCAAAAATATCAACTATTTAAATAGATATTGCAAGTATTTTAGTCAAAAAAATATCCCATGCATTTATACATATGGTTATGAGTAATGACATGGAGTGTTCACCACAATAGCATAATGCATTCACACCTACCATACACTCACTGACAGTCACCCCAACCCTCCCCCCCACAAACACACACACATCAGTTCTGAAAATTGCATGTAGACATGCATGATCACTGTGAGTGAATCTATATAGTCATTAATTTATCTGCTCTTTGCCAGGTGCTGACTGCCACAGGGTCCGATCCCTCTGCAACCCTGTACTGCATTGTGTGTAATTGAAGAATAAGTGAATGAATAATAACGGGTGAGAGTCTTGCACATTCACATACATTTGCATTGGTTAGTCCTCCTGACTTGCATACATTATATCAAATGAGCAAAATATACAGATTTTGAAACATAATGTACTATGGGCAGAACAAAAGCAAAGTATAATAATATATACTGCACACTTATTAATACCAAAATGATTTCTATAAAATCCAGGAAACTTGGAGATACTTTCACTTAAAACTGCCATAATAGAAAATATATACAACAGTAACTTAACACAGTTAGAGAATTCAAATTAACTAGACAGCATAAATATTAAAAACAGATTGTTTTCTTAGTATTCACAACATGAGCCTTCAAAGTGGGCTTGAAACTCTGGACTATGTTGCTGTTCCCATTCCCATCTTAACAGGAAGTACAGAATTCCACAGGATGATGACAAAGAAATCCAGCCTGGCTCTTTGCCAATGCTTCAAAGTCCAAAGAAATCTCCACATATCATTCTGCGATAAAGTGAACTCTGCAAAAACTGATATGAGAATATTAGAGGTCCTGCAGGTACGTTGGGCTGAAGATGAATCATTCTTTTTTGAAAGTGTTTCACAAGATATCTGGCAGCCAATGGGAATGTGGAGAACAAAGGATATGTTTTTGTCTGGGTATATTAGTCTGAAAATATAACACAACATTCTACACTGACTGACATAAGTATTAACCTCAACTGATCCTTAAAAGGGGTGCTAGAGTAATCCAAAACAAGTCTGCAAACACATGGCCTAGTAAGAAAACTTACGTTTGTCAGATGGAAGAACTACACAAAATATGCAATGCTAATGCAGAACTGTCAGTGGAGGAAAACTTTTATTTAAGGTTGGGTCCCTTTCACAAAAATGCCTCGATTACTCATTTATAGACATGGTTCTTGCCTGTCAAACTCTTCCCAATCTCCACTCATTTTAATATTTCATAAAGACTATAGAGTAGACAGGTAGTCACAACAAACCAAGCTCTATTCCATAACCTTCTTCTTAAATGGATTATATTTCAGTCAGCTGGCAGTCAAGGCAGGTATTCAGTAGCAAGATAAGTCATTTCATGCCAGGGATGAGATCCCGGAAGATTGGTGAAGGTGGTATTATTCTCTTCAAAGAAAACTTCAACTGGCTCTGTACTTAATCAAACTGTTTTTTTTTCCTGAACTCTTGAAAATGTTAACAAACTTTTATGGCCATAACTCTGAAACACCATCAGTGTTAGTTATGAAAACGATACAGGCTACAGCTGTGCTGCTTGTTGGTAGCATTTGCAGTCCTTGAATACAGAAGTTTCAGTTCTACCACACATGGCCACCATGCACATTCTTTTTTTCCACATTAAAAGGTCTATCACTGGCTCAAATGGTTATGCAAATTCAGATGATGCTGGCAGATAGGATGTCTAAGGGTTCTACTGGTTTAAAATCTCACAGTAGATGCTGCTGCAGAGAATGCAACTGGTTGTGTGGGGTAAATGGGGGGGGGGGGGGTTCCAAAGGTACTGTTCTTTGAACAGAATAAAACATGGGTATCCTCTCCACTTCTACTAAATGTTAATGGTCTCAAAGCCATTTGCTCTATAAAGAGTATATATGACATTAATAAAGCTCAAAAAATGCATATATTTTTTTCTTCAGAGTAAGAATGTGTTTGCTTAATGTAATCCTCATTACAGCTTTTATGCCAGACCAATACTTTTGAAAAAGTAAATATTTGATTTCCTTTTATTGTGTTTATATTTAATATTTCTACTGTACTGTTAACTACATGTTTTGTAGACTTTTAATGAGTTAAATAATCCACGCATCCTACTTGTTATAATGTAGATAGTGGAGCTGCAAAAATAATATTTTAAAAACCTTTGTGCAACTTTGCACCTTAGAAAGGAAAACGTCATACTGTAACATATTATAAGCTGCTAGATATAGAGAAATGTCAGCCTGGTGTATGCTAATCTGAAATGATTTACCATCAGTATCTCTAAATATAGACATTTTTGCATTACAAAAACTGGCTTATGTGATGTTCTAAGGCAAGCACTATGTGGAATGTATTAATATTCATATTTGTTTCTAACCTGTAATTTATTATATGAAGAGAGTCATGCAGAATCATACCATTTCTGAGAATTTCCACATCCATTTTTAAATCATATTGCATTGGGAAACAGTTCACTGACTATAAATGTAAGCTAAATATTGCTTCTGAGCTATGCAAGACTTGTCTGTTACACAATGAAATATTTTTCCTTATAAAATCACAAAAAACGACAGTCAAAAAACCAAACGCTGAAGAAACAAACACTTCCTAAGGTAAGAAATACTTTGTGTTCATTAAAAAGTAGTTTTATTCACCAATTATTAAAAAAAACAATAATAAATAAGTCCTTTCATTTTACAATGTAAAACATCTTCAGACCCAATTCCCAGTTTTTGTAATTTTCATTTTTCTCTGTGGTTCTGGTATGGTAAAGTATATACATATATATATATATATATATATATATATATATATATATATATATATATATATATATATATAAAAATAAAGAGGTATGGAGGTGGATTCACCCACATGAGGGGCTCAGAATGGCTTGCCTCTAGGAAAAAAATCTTTTTGTTGTATTTTATGTCTAACAAAAGCTATGACCAGATGCATTTATCTGCTTGTATCTTCATCTGGACATTATGCTATGCTTCATAGAGGAACTACTCAAAAAATAGGGAAAACACGGTGGTGGCTGCCTGCTGAGATAATAGTGCTGTCCTAAATGCCTACAAAGTCGCCCACGTGCATAAAGAAACAAGAAAGAGAAAGGAAGCTTAATATTACAGTTCCCAGTGAGGTTGATTCTTTACTGCCCCAGATATTTTAGCACTGCTGCACATACATAGTGTAGTAAGTACTACATTAAGCAGAAGCGGTACATAACAAAGGGCAGAAGAAACATTTTAGAACTGCACAGGTGATATATTCATATGCCTTTCAATATAGATTGATTTGGGGTAATGGAAACTGAAGACAGATATGTTGCAGAACTAATATATGTGGTAGAACATATAATATTGATGAAGGGATTCCAATTGCTTTATTATTGCAATAACTGTTCTTGATAATACTGACAGCATACAAAAAGCACTGATTTAATAAGATGTAAATGAGAATTAATTTATACATGATTTTATGTGAAATGTTAACTTCATAATACAATAGTTTACCTTTATACCCATGAAAGAACACTACAGATACACTTTGACTTCTTCAGATTATTATATAGAAATTGAGTAACAAAGACATCTAGTGTTACTCCAAAAACAAAGAAATGAACAAACATACACATGAACAATATGTCCAGGTATTATACTTCAAACTGTAACACATATTTTACAATATTTTGTTTCCATGCTTCATTCCCAGTATAACAGGCTTGCTTATTTCTGTTACCAATGCATATAAAGTACAACTATTTTCATTGAAGGACTTGTTGCCATAAAATTAATCCATATCCTGTACTTATACTTTTCATGTCATGACAAGTTTTATATAGTATGCATTATACTATGGCTGAGATAATAGGCTACTGGCAGAGCTAACATGGGTAAAACAACACTGTTGAATGCCCTTTCTATTTCACAGACATACTGATTCTACCCTGTCTGTGGAATTATCACAGTGGCCCATTTCCAAGGCCATGCTAAATGTAATGAGGCATTCTTTGGGTGTGGCTTATGATAATCAGCCATGCACTATCTTCCAGGAGTGCCTGTGGTAAGGGATTTGCACACCTGAGTGATTCAGAGAATTACAAATTAGTATGTCTGGCTATGATAATTAACACAATCAAAAAGCCGCATTCTTATTATTGCCAGTGGGACAGCCTGTACTACAGGTAAGTATCAGAGGGTTTAGCGAAAAAGTATTGGTGGGTTTATGTGCAAGCATGTGGCAGTGTGTACATGTCTGCATAACTATGTGTGGCCTCAGGTGAGTCTGTGTGTGTGTGTGTGTGTGTGTGTGTGTGTGTGTGTGTGTGTGTGTGTGTGTGTGTGTGTGTGTGTGTGTGTGTGTGTGTGTGTGTGTGTGTCTGCATGTACAAATATATTTTGGCTTGGATGGTTAGTCATGGGATTGGTAGAGTATGTTTGTGTGTGTGAGTGTGTTTGTCTGTATGGGTGAATGGGCAAGTGTGTCCTTGACTGTGATCAAATGTAGAAGGCCATGTTGATGTGTGTGTGTGTGTGTGTGTGTGTGTGTGTGTGTGTGTGTGTGTGTGTGTGTGTGTGTTTGTGTGTGCATGGACCTGTCTGTCTCTGCATATGTGACAGGGCTGGCTGCTATAATTACCACCCTCCTTTCAGCCTTCTAGACAAAGCTTGTAACAAACACTACTCAACATCAGGAACACTTTTTAAATATTACTCTAAATCACTTAATTTAATGGAACAGGTTTTCTATCATGATGCATGTTTTGAACAACAACAACTATGAAACTGTAACATCTGGCATTACTGACTGACCCCAGTCATCCATGATTTACAAGGTCAGTTGAGAGGTATAAGGTGGTGTGTGTGTGTGTGTGTGTGTGTGTGTGTGTGTGTGTGTGTGTGTGTGTGTGTGTGTTGGTGGGGGACCAAATAATTGCGAAGCTGTAGCTAGGTGTTTTGTTTCCCTGTGCAGCCCCATGATCTCATCCCCCCCTCATCTCTGCGTTGAGGCACAAAACAAGTCCTGCCCTCCAACATGTTCAGAAGCTGCACATTCTGACCACAAAGCAGTATTGATCATTCATTTCTGAATGCCGGTAGTAAACTAATAGCTGATTGGGATCGGATAATTACACATCCTGATAACTTGCACCTCAAATGGCTGCCTCTTACCTTTGATGAAGGGGGCTACATTTGCCAAAACAATGCCTGGGCTGCCATCAGTAATTAACTCTTAAAACTGCTATTTAGCACTGGCAGTGATTACAAGTGATTCTAGACATGCAAATGAATCAGTAACGAGGTCTTCATTGTGACTAAACATGTCTCTGAACTGTATTTCCACTGGTCCTGTAAACTCTCCCTTTTGGCTGCAGCTGTCTACATAAGCAGAGGAAAAGATTTCTGAGTCCCAGCCTATCTATACAATTGGTCATTTGTGAATAGACTATTTTATGCCCGCAGATCTTCCTAAATTAATCAGTAATCCCTCAGTCCAGTTTTGTCATATAAATGTACTAGAACAAGAATTTGAAACAGTAATGTTTACAATATCTGTACAAAAGATACAGCTGAGAGAATGCAGAATGTATCCGGTTGTACCACTAAGTATAGTGTTTACAATATCTGTACCACAGGTACAGCTGAGGGAACGTATCAGGTTGTACTACTAGGTATAGTTTTTACAATATCTGTACCACAGGTACAACAGAGGGAATGTATCAAGTTGTACCACTAAGTATAATGTGTACAATATCTGTACCACAGGTACAGCTGAGGGAACGTATCAGGTTGTACTACTAGGTATAGTTTTTACAATATCTGTACCACAGCTGAGGGAATGTGTCAGGTTGTACCACTAAGTATAGTAAGCATAAAATATTTCAAAATGGGTTTCTAAAACCCAAACAGTGTCAAATTCTTATTTCATTAATTTATTGTTCTAGATTGCTTATATTTTTTAATACACGTGGAAGTGTTTTAAAGCATTGTTGTCACCCTTTTCAGAAATAAATTTCTGAGGTCTACAACTGTAATAAAATGCTGGTGCTCATCTGCCTTAAATTGCTCATTAGGGTTGCTGATTTGAACAGACCACCAGAGCTCACAGTGCGGCTTTTCGTTGTAGCAAAAAACATTGTAGAAAAAGGAGATGTTTTATGTTTGCAACATTTTACAGTGCTGGAACTTGTTTTCTTGTAGATATACTTTGTATTTCAATCATGGGAATTAGAGAAATGGTTGGCTTTACATTTCTTTTACATGTTTTATCTGCACTTTGCATTTGTTTGTGCAACCTTAGAGATAGTATAGATATGTGAGCTTTGGGACAGAGGCTCTCATCAGTGGGGAAGACAGATTTGTTTTCCTGCAAAATTATTACTTTACACTTCATGGTAATGTCCTCATTGCAGCATATTGTTGGTTTACTTAAATATTGTATTAGATGCTTTTGTTATGATTATTTTTTGTCTCAAGTAAGAAAGGTGCTTAATTATAATAACATTGGTTGAAAATGTGATGTGCAGCAAATATGGGCCTGACCTGTTTCATTCTCAGAAAACTATAGGTTGAGATCACAGACATTAGATTGTCCCTATAATCACAGACTTTGCTGGATGTCCTTTATTTCAGATAAAACTGATGTCACTCAGTAGCTACCATTAAACAAGGATACATGGGGTACTTTATAAATTTAAAATGACAGTTTACAGTCTCTACACTACGATTACTGCATTTTCAGGTCAAACACCAATTTCCTCTACTTACGATAATGTTTGAATTCTCTGCCTTTTTACATGCTTGTGCTCCTTTCTTTGTTTGATACTTTTTGTTATACCAAATCCTAGACAACTATTTGTATAGCATTTTAGTTTGCCAGGAGATTCTGTAACATATCTGCTTTAACCTAGGTGATTTGTAAGACCCTATAAATCTTCTATCGGCTGTTCCCGTTAGGGGTCACCACAGCGAATCATTTGTTTCCATTTCTTCCTGTCCTCTGCATCTTGCTCTGTCACACCAACCACCTACATGTCCTCTCTCACCACATCAATAAAACTTATCTTAGGCCTTCCTCTTTTCCTGTTACCTGGCAGCTTCATCCTTA
Source organism: Protopterus annectens (assembly GCF_019279795.1). NCBI lineage: Eukaryota > Metazoa > Chordata > Ceratodontiformes > Protopteridae > Protopterus > Protopterus annectens. The sequence goes on along the minus strand of NC_056726.1, from coordinate 46,229,133 downwards.
GCATCTTTTTCCTAATATACTCTGTATCCCTCCTCAGCACATGTCCAAACCAAAGTAATCTTGCCTCTCTGGCTTTGTCTCCAAATCTCCCAACCTGGGCTGACCCTCTAATATACTTATTCCTAATCCTGTCCACCCTCATCACACCCAGTGCAAATCTTAACATCTTTAACTCTGCCAAGTCCAACTCTGACTCCTGCCTTTTTGTCAATGCCACTGTCTCCAACCCATATAACCTAGCTGGTCTCACTACCCTCTTGTAGATCTTCCCTTTCACTCTTACTGGTACTCGTCTGTCACCAATCACTCCTGACACTCTTCTCCATCCACTCCATCCTGCCTGTACTCTCTTCTTCACTTCTCTTCCACACACACCATTACTTTGAACTGCTAATCCCAAGCATTTAAACTCATCCATCTTCGCCACATCTACTCCCTGCATCCTCACAATTCCTCTATCCTCCCTCTCATTCACACACACATATTCTGTCTTAGTTATGCTGACCTTCATTCCTCTTCTCTCTAGAGCATATCTCCACCTCTCCAGGGTCTCCTCCACCTGTTCCCTACTCTCACTACAGATCACAATGTCATCTGCAAACATCATAGTCCATGGGGACTCCTGTCTGATCTCATCTGTCAACCTGTCCATCACCATTGCAAATAAGAAAGGGCTCAGAGCTGATCCTTGATGTAATCCCACCTCCACCTTAAATGCATCCATCACTCCCACCACAGACCTCACTGCTGTCACACTACCCTCATACATATCCTGTACCACTCTTACATGCTTCTCTGACACTCCCAACTTCCTCATACAATACCACAACTCCTCTCTAGGCACCTTGTCATATGCTTTCTCTAAGTCCACAAAGACGCAACTCCTTCTGACCTTCTCTGTACTTCTCCATCAACACTCTCAAAGCAAACATCGTATCTGTAGTGCTCTTTCCTGGCATGAAACCATACTGCTGATCACTAATCATCACCTCCCTTCTTAACCTAGCTTCCACTACTCTTTCCCATAACTTCATACTGTAACTGATCAATTTAATCCCTCTGTAGTTACTACAGCTCTGCACATCACCCTTATTCTTAAAAATCAGTGCCAAAACACTTTTTCTCCATTCCTCAGGCATCCTGTCACTTTCCAAGAATTCATTAAACAATTTAGTTAGAAACTCCACTGCCATTTCACCTAAACACATCCATGCTTCCACAGATATGTCATCTGGACCAACAGCCTTCCCATTCTTCATCCTCTTCATAACTATCCTTGCTTCCTCCTTGCTAATCCACTGTGCTTCATGATTCACTATCCCTACATCATCCAACCTTCTCTCCCTCTCATTCTCTTCATTTATCAGCCCCTCAAAGTACTCTTTCCATTTGCTCAACACACTCTCTTTGCGTGTGAGTACATTTCCCTCATTATCCTTTATCATCCTTACCTGCTGCACATATTTACTAGCTCGGTCCCTCTGTCCAGCCAATTAGTACAGGTCCTTTTCTCCTTCCTTAGTGTCCAACCTTTCATACAACTCTTCATATGCCTTATCCTTAGCCTTCGCCACTTCTCTCTTTGCCATGCACCTCATCTCCTTATACTCCTGTCTACTTTCTTCATCTCTCTGACAATCCCACGTCTTCTTTGCCACCCTTTTTCTCTGTATACTCTCCTGTACTTCCTCATTCCACCACCAGGTCTCCATGTCCTCCTTCCTCTTTCCAGATGTCACACCAAGCACCTTTCTAGCCAATGTGTGTGCATTAGGACTAATGAATGCTTGTGTACTTTTCCCCCAAATGTAGGGGCAGCATTATATACTGTATAGTAATGTTGGTGACACTTCAGTGAGGTATGCTGAGATTCCTATGTTTGTTTTCAGAAAGTGCACTGATGTTCAGAACCACCAAGAAATGGAGGAAAAATGCCCTTAGACTCAACCACAACCAAGTGTACTAATGTTGAATACCACCTGTGCATTCAAAACAATGTTTCATTTTTTTCTTAATGAACATTTTAAGTGATTTTGTTTGGTCATATTGTGTTGGAGATGCCCATCACTTGCTTGCTGGACTTGTAGTATGTTATTTTGTACCTTTTAGTGTCACAGTGTTTTATTGCTGCTGTTTCATGTGGAGGTGTTATTGTAAGAGGTCACTGGTATTTGGCCACTTCAGGAAGCTAACCTTGTCTAGAATAGGTACAGTCCCCTACCTGCTGCTTCTCATGCAGAGTGACATGAGGCTGATATCTCTGTACTGCCCACAATTGTGAATGTCCCCTTTATTCTAGTACACTGGCTCTAGAATGCTTGTTCTCCAGTCATCTTGAATACTTTTTTCTCTCCATACTTAGCATATCACTTTAGTTTAGAGCCTTTTTTTGTAGAACTGAGTAGTGGTGCTTTTCTTGTGGACCAGGGAGATAAATCTGCATGTGTTGTTGGATGTGGTTTAAAGAAAGGCTATATTTTTCTTGATTTTTCTGGCTATGAGTGGTAGGCCATACTCCAGTTGAGCAAGTAACATCACTTTCCCAATGACAATTTTTGCCTTCATGGGAGAGGAAGTGCACTATCATTTATGCCCAGAATTAGAACAAGTTAATTTTGACTTTTGTAATGCTGATATGTCATTGGAAGTTTAGGGTTGGTCTATTCAAACACCCGGGTATTTAACATGTGCTACTTTGAGGAGTTATTTGTGTTGGCGATTTATGCTCTAGCGTTGAAGGACTAATACATGTTTTTGTTTATTTCCAAAAATTACAGATGTTTCTGGTGTTCTAGATAAGGTTATTTTTAGTTAACCACTGTGAAAGCGAGTTGAGCTTTTTCTCAGGGTGTTTGATGATATAGTAAAATACACTAGGTTTGTAGGTGACCATGTCAGCTGTATATCAAATGAGTGGAGTTTGAGGGCAGTTTATGTGAGGGTCATTTCTGAGCAGGGAGAATAACACTGGAGAAAGAGCATTGCCTTGAAGGACATGTTTAGTGAGGGGAGTGGTGGGTGAGAAAGGCTCACTTATTTCAAATTGTAAAGGATCTATTGGAAAGGACACTTTTGAACCAAGGGAGAGTGTTTTGTTGATTCCTGCTTGGATTAGAGAGTAAAGGAGTTAATGATCTACAATGTCAAATGCCTTCATGACCTGTATTAGTATTGTACCTGTCAGTAAGCCTTTGTTCATGTTAAAAAGTATGCTATCTGATACAGTACAAAGTGCAGTCATAGTGATTCATCCTGGTTAGAATCCATGATGCTGATAAATTAGGGCAGAGTATTTTTGATACAGTCAGTTGACTGACTAAAGATAATTATGTCAAGGATTTTCCATTGGGGATGGTAGGTTTGGCCAGTTGGATATGGGTTTGACTACAGTTAGTTTCCATTCACTGGGCATTTGGTAATAGAGAGGCTATAGCAGTGCTGCTGTTACTGGTAATCCATTCACTGCAAAGTTAACAGAAACCGGAGTTGTAGCCTGTCAGAACCTGGTGGGAATATCAGAGAGGATGACAGTGATAGTCTTGATGGTGTCCTGAGAATCACTTTTTTGAAGTAGATGTGGGGTGTATTGGAGGTTTGTGGCAAGGGACTGTGAAAGCTATCACTAGTTAGTGAGGTGATAAGGAATATACAGAATTCCTTGAGAAATTCCTCTACAAAGAATGTTTCAGAGCTGGTATCACTTACATCTTCCTGAAGACGATCCTTTATAAAGCTCATAGCATTTCTGTGTAGTCACACCTCTTACTTTGCCATTAACGTTTCAAGCCTTAATTCATATTCAAACATTCTTTATGCTGAGATGCCTATATAACTAGTCACATGTTCATAAAATTGACTGTAATTTACCAAACATAAGCTACTCTGATTACACTGTTTTACATAATAATACCTCAGTTTTCCTTGTATTTATTTATTGGCATTTTCACCATATATTTGTCCATTATTTATCTCTAGGTCAGGCTTATGGTCTACACTTTGAGAAAGTCTTACTTTACCCCTTTTTATAGGTATAACCAACTATTGATGTTCATGCTTTACTCTGTATTACTCCATTAGTTTGCATCTTATTTAGAATTTTGATGTTTGTTCTAGTTGATTCTCACCAAACATGTTCATTGGTTCATAGTTTTGGTAAACAAACACAATATTTATTGGACATTGAAAAGCATTTTGAATCAGATATCACATTTTTACTTTCAGTGCCCCCATAGTTATCCAGTTCCTTCTCGAAAGTTTTTTTGTGATTGAATGAGTCTATTTTGTAAGTATGGGAGTCTGAGTTTTGAAGTTGCCACTTTTCTTGGTATGGTTAATATTAATTTTTGTAGAGAATGACCATCCTTTTTACTCAGATTTGTCAGGGAGGGGGAGGCATTCAAAACAAATAATTTCAAGCAGTAAGGGGGACCCATACTTTTGTGTGTATTGGGTATAGGCCTCCTCTAAGAAGATGATAATGTACAGAATTTTTGTTTATTAAGCCTTGAAGCCTTTTGACTCTCTTTGTAAGAAATCTTTGTACATCTTAAATTCTATCCGATAGTATGAGAGTAGGCTGCAAACCAGGGTGCAATGTTCTATAAAAGAGCTGTATACAGAGGATGAAATTATATTCATGGCACAACTTTCAACTGCATTGAGGATCAACTGGGAACCCCATATGCTTTGTGGATGGTAGCAGCTGCATGGGTATCACATGAAAGATCACTTTCTACCAGCACCCCAGGGCCATTTACTATTTCGTTATCTTTTAGTTGTTGTCTATCAATAGTATTAAAATCTGATGGGGAGGTACCGCCAAATGTTAGATGGCAAAGTAATTTCTACTTCAGAAAACATGTACAATATTATTGCCATGTGAAGAAAGGTGGTTTCAGCAGTCTTAAGGGCAGTGCTCCCATGTTTACAGTTATCTGCCTATGTGGTGATCCAAACATAAGACCATTTGGATATCTGAGAAGATGACTTTTCCCACAATAGATACTTGAAAGACTCAGCTGGATATCTTGTAAAGGAGTTATTCTGTTCTTACCTGTTATGTATACCCATTCAAGTTATCACACACTCATCTACCTTTAAATCCCTGACTTAATGTATGATTCTCTCACAGTGCATAAGTGTTAAATAGTTTAGCCATATCAAAGAAAGCTGCATAGACAGATAAACACCCGTCCAGGTTAAGGATTACCCTCTTGAAGAAATTTATGAGACTAAGTATGTAAAACCTACCTGTAACAAAATAATAATAGTAATAATTGGATATGTCATGGAGAAGGATGTTTCCTTTGTCTGCCTGAATATGTTCCATGATGATTTTTTTCATCATCTTGCACCATATGTTCATGAGGCTAATCCAAGTGCATTTGGTGAGTTTTGAGGAAAAGCCTTCTTTGTGCATTGTGACTACAAACATCCAGATATCAGGGACATTACCAGTTTTTACTGTGTATTAGGAATTTGTGCAAGGCTGATTTTAATTGTGAAGATTAGGCTTCATACTATCTCATCTGTTCCCATGTAACTGGTGTTTCTGAACTTACTTGAGTTTACTGAAAGCAGAGATGACCAGTTTGAATTTACTTTTCGGTTTGATGTATATGAGGAATGTCATGACACTGTGGTCAGAGTGAAAAGGGAGCAGGGTAATGTTTAGATAGCATAACTGAAGGGATGCTCACCAATATGATATCCTTTATGTTTCTGACCCTTATTAGGAATTTTTACAATCTTTTTGAGACTGTAAGTGTTTATGATGTCTAGTAGTTTATATACCTATTTATTAGCTAACACATTATTTTTGCAGTCAAGCAAAGGATAATTCAGATCATTAAGCAGAAAGGTATTTTTCATTATGGAAAGAGTTATAAATGTTTCAAGGAAGCTGTGATGTTCTTTGGATGATTTGGGGAGGATGCAGTAACACATTACAAAACTGTAGTTAATGTTGCTTGGGCAGCACTGTTGTCAGGCACCTAATGGCCATAACTTGTATCTACAAATGCATGTTTGAAACACTGATTTGCCAAAATGGAAATATGAGCTTGATGAGCCATACAAAGTGGAAAGAGTTATAACTCAGTATTTGTGGCAAGCACTGTGGCCTTTGAACCATTTCTCTGTGACAACACATGCTCTAATTACCTCAAAGGCAAAATAAACCTCTAGTTAATTTTGGTTACCATTAGACTGCAGGCATTGACAAGGCACACCTTCACCTGATTGTTATCTGTGGAATTTAACTTGGAATGCCCATTAATTTGACCCTGTCTAAAAATGTCAGAGGAACAGTTTATTTAGAACTCTAATCCCTCTTGAAGAGAGGTATAGCTTATCCCTTGTGAAGTATATGTGGGTCACACACATTTCAACTGAAGCAGAGATACATTTAATCCCTTTACATCATGGACTAAGTCAGTTGTTGAAATTGGTAATCTTTTCAATATACTTGGATGCCATCCTCAATGAAGAGCTGACATTTCTTACTCTAAAGGATTTATCAGTCTGGATAAGGGCACAACATTAGCCATATCCCTGTGCATCATGGGAGTAGAGTAGTGCCCAATGTTATTGATTCTGACACGCACAGTTGCAAAGTCAACATCATCATTGTAGGAACCCTAGACACACATAATGGATTTAGTGATGTCTTTAATCTTAGATCCTGGGAGGTATGACACTATGACGCACCCCACAGCCAGATTTGTGAGTTCAGAGTCAGTGAGTCAGTGCATCTAATCAGAATCAGCAGTTATAATGAATTTTCCAGTGTGTTTTCTCTCATTTTAAGGCTGTATATAGTAGTTATGTTAACTTGTTTCTTAGAGACTAGTGTCTAGCCACTCTATAAATGTAGATCAAGGTACATGTCATGTAGTAAAAAGTTGGGAGATGAAAGACAAGTCCCTTGTCATAGGTTGTACTGGAAGTAGACAGGTTATCATTGTCCGTTTTATGTATGGAAAGCTTTGCGTCTCATTTAAGGAAACATGTACATTTTCTACATTTACAGGTGAATACTAGGCAAGCAGTCTGCAGGCTATTACACACCTAGCCAATAATCAGACAGTTATTACTGGAATGAATTGCAATAGTTAAAAGCAAATTATTGGTGAGCAATAAGTCATTTAGGCATTGTCTGCTGAATCTATATGTGAGAAGGTCAGAGACAGAGAATTTAGGCATTCCATGCGTTTTCTTTTCTAAGAGACAAGTACAAAGTATTAGGATATTGAGGCCTGGTTGTGTGAAGAAGCTATAGGGACATTATATTGTTGACAAAACTGTGGCTACTCTTAAAGTGGTGATAACTCAGTCAAACATCAGCTGGATGGAGGTACAATGCACATTTGCACTCCCAGGTTGTTAGTATGGTGCAACTGGTTTTATATGCAAAGAACCCCAGACTAAGGTAGTGGTTGCAGTCGTAGTCACAGCAAGCTGTTTGAGTGGAGTACATAATCATTAAAAGCCTGATTAACTCTACTGCAGTTATGTATAGATAGAATGTATACTGGGTATATGGAACCCAATGGGGTGATAAATTAATTAATTCGATATTACGTGACAACTAATAAGAACTAAAAGAGCAAGAGATAAATTTGAAGTCAAATTAACATTGAAAGTGTACAGACCCAGAGCAATTGTTTTTAACAACATAGCAGATGCAGGCAGAATGGTTGCGTGGAGAAAATCTTTTCTCACAGAACAATCAATTCTTTGGCAGAGGCTGTTCAAGTCACACTTCTTTGGAAAACATTGAAATGCTCCTCTTAAGTAAAACAATATTAAGTTCTAACTCATGATGTAGAAAAATAAGAAATCTGCTTTTCACACAGATCAGTTTAATGTAGATTGTTTATGTCAGCTTTCTACATTGAAATGTTTGTTTTCTACTTCAATACAAAAAAAAACTAGCATCCATTTCCTCTCACAGTTTACATGTGACTAACATCCTATAGCTTGTATGACTCACAGAGGAAAACAAACTGCGTTTTCTTCCACATTCCAGAATGCTTAGTACTCAAGGGAAATAGCTAAATAAACTAACATACAACAAGATAGTCCACTTCAATTAAATAAGAAAACAATTACAGCTAGATTAGGAAAGAATTGCTTTTTTCACACAGAGGAGTTTATTGTGTGTCAGCTACTGTTTGAGACATCTTTTTAAGGAAAGCCTTTAAATCTTTTCTCACTAAACAAAGATTTTCCAGTTCCTCCCATAAATTGCAAGCAATTAAACTCCTATAGTTCCTAAGACTTACTAGAATAATTGTAAGTTTTATTTCCTTCCCTAACCCATGTTTTTAATATTCGGTGATAAATAACATTAAATTAAAAGCATACTGTTATAAAATAACACCTGCAATCAAACAAGAAAATAACACAAGCACTGCAAATCAAGATACTCACAACACTTTTCATTGAGAATCATCAAGGTCTTCATCTGTGTTTTCTTGAAATTTAATTACATTATTACCTAAGTGCAACCATCTCTAGTAATATTTGGAAATGTCCTTCTTAATGATGATTAGAAAAAAAGATCTAATGACTCTTCAGTACCTGTTATTATCATTTCATCAACCTTGATACACTTTACAGTTGTAGCAATTTTATCCTTGGCTTTATTCATATAGCAAATAGGCTTTAATAAATCTCCTAACATGCTTCACATGTGTCTTATAGTATGACTTATTTTCCCTTGTCTCATTTATATGCTTTATTTTCCATAATCTGCTTTGATGAGTTTTCTTTATTTTCTTATCCAGAAAACTACTTTACCATCTGAACATGCTAAATTCCTTAGGACAGCAAGAGCCTCTGACTCTTGCACAAGCTTTAATTTTATAAGATATTAGAACGACAGTTGAATTATTAATAAAATCATTAAATCATTACTATTAAGTACCAAGTCTTCCATTTTGTGTAATGGCAGGCATTCAAATTTTCACAGTATTATTTTTCAGTATTAATATCTTTTATTATTTTATCAGGCATAACATTCACTTATTATTACTTTAAAAATTACATTTTATACCTATGAAATCTGTCCCATGATTACTAGTCCAAAGACATAGCTTGTACTCTAATTATATTTTCCACTGCTGGTGATAGTACAACATAGAATTTGGAAGTACCTCAAGTCAAAAAAAAAAAAAACTGAATCAATTAACATTTGTAATTGAATTAGCAGATCTATAACCTATACATTATTTTTTTATCCATTTTGTGTTTTTTCTTTCTTACTTATACCTCTAACAACTGTAATTTTGTCTTTCTTTAACAAGGTGTTTATTATTGTTTCATTAGACTAGTCATTCACATCATCCCTTCTCACAAATAATGAATATAACAAAAAAGATTCTATAAAAAATAAAAATCATCATATTTTTGTTTTGGACTAAGAAATGAAAGCATTTATGAGCTAAGTGGCTTGATTCTGATAAATGATATCCTCAGTTGAAATTAATTTCATATTGTTTGTTTCTTGATCACTTCAATTAATGTTTATATATGTGTACAACCCTTATTTTTGAATTAAATGAACAATTAACTCATATGTTGCGAGAAATTTATTTCTAGACAAAATTGCAAAAACAGAAAAAAAAACATTTAGTAGCTTTTTGCCTGTTCTGCAAACCCTTCACATTTAATTTACTAACAACAGCATTTCATTTTCATGTCAAGTAGCCCTTTGTACCATTGAAATTTCTTCTGTGAAACAATCATGGAACTTTTATCATCTATAGATACCATGATACCATATCTGCCAACCTCCAGACACTGACATTGAAAAAAGGCCCTCAAATAGTAAGAACATCCAGCTAAAAATCTGGGCAGCTACTAAAATGTAAATATAAAATAATACATATCTGGCTGCTTCTAGTAGTAATGTGGGATACTACTAAGAAACACATTTAAAAAGTAGAGAGTAACAACATTATGGAAAATATTAACCATTATCATAGGTTCATAGGTTCATAGGTAGGTACTAGGCTATCGGCCCCAGGGCCTAAGTAAGCCTAGCCAACAAGGTTCCCTGGCGTATGCCATCCAAGTAAGTTATTTTCCTGTGCCCCTGTCGAGCAGAGCCACCAAAGTGATCCCCGGGGTGTATTTCCTATTTCCCATCCACTTAGCAAGATTTTTCTTGAAGAGTGCTAAAGAGGAACTTTGCTTGACATAGATGGGTAGCTTGTTCCAGAGTATAGAAAGTCTCTGAGACAGGAATCTATCCCTTCAGCATGTCCTGTTTATTGTGGTGACAAGGTTTAGGGCCCTAGAGCATGTAGCTCGGAGGGACTGGAATTTCTTTAGTTGTAGCATGTCCAACAGCTCTGGGTTTGGCATAGCTTTATATGTTAGGCAGAGATCACCTCAGAGTAGGTGATATGCTACGGAGTAAAGCTGGAGTTTTTTGAGATGGTCAGTGTAGGGCATCTGTTTGAGCCAATAATCCTCTTTGTGAGGTACTTCTGTGGCCTCTCCAGTTGCTGTAGATGTCTTGCTGAGGTACATTCTAAATGGGTCTAATGATTGTCGAGTAGAGGGGAACAATGACCTCTTGTTTCCTAGATGAAAACCCTTTTGTGATGAGGTGTGCCCCATAGAAGGATTTCCTGACTACTGTGGCAATGTGATTATCAAAGGAAAGACTACTGTGCACCTGGGTCCCCAGGTCTCTTATCACACATTTGGCATTAATTAGACTGCTGCTTATGTGGTAGTTCATGTGTACAGAGTTTTTACCAAAGGGGATGACAATGCATTTTTTGACATTGAGCTTGAGGACAAGGCTCTGACACCAGGCATCTGGCTCAGTGAGGCCCTTCTGTAGGATGTTCACATCATTTGGGGACTCAACTATGGCTCCTAGTTGGCAGTCATCTGTGAACTTCATTAACCAAAGACCTTCTGTGTTAGCCTGTAGTTCAGAGAAGTAGATACCAAACAGGAGAGGTCCCAGGATTGAACCCTGTGGTACTCCACTTTTCACTGGTTTGAAGTCAGATTTTGAGTCTGCAACTTTTACAGTGTGGGTTCTGTCAGGGAGCCAATTGGCAGCCCATCTTGTGATGTAGGGATTTATACCTAGTTTACTGAGTTTATCTATAATTCCAAAATGTGGGATGGTGTCGAAAGCCTTGGTGAGGCCAAGATAGACTGTGTGAACCACCTTACCCTCATCTACAGCTTTGGTGACTGCCTCAAAGAAGTCGATCAGGTTCAGGAGGCATGATCTGACTTTCACATACCCAAACCTGGTGGGGTCCCGAGTTTAGAGGTTACCAATGTCTTTGTTTATAAGTTCCATTATGATAAGTTCCATGGCCTTATAGACCAGGCTCATCAGGCTAATAGGGTGATAGTTTCCAGGATCAGTGGTGGCTTCCCCTTTGTGTAGTGGGATAACTGTTGCTGTGCGCCATTCAGTGGGCACAAAGCGTGATGTGAGACTATGATTGAACATGGTGCTTAGGTGGGGAGCCAGTTCATTCTAAAGTTCATGTAAAACACAGCCTGGGATGTTGGATGCTGTGTTTTTGGCTTTAGAGAGTGCAGCTTTTACCTGTGTAGTTGTGATTACAGGGACCCTGCATTCTTCCTGTATAGATTTGGGCCCTTTAGGGGGTGAGAGGGGGGTAAAGTTAGCACTGATCCTATCTGCCAGGATGTTGGCAATATCATTTGGTTCTGTAATTTTCATGCCATTGTGCTGTAACTCAGAGCAGATCTGGGTGTTGCCATTGAGATTCTTGATATAGCTATAGAATGCTTTGTGGTTGTCCCTAAATCAGTGGCAATTTTGTTTTCATAGCTAGCTTTGGAGGATCTTATAAGGGATCTCAGCTTCTTACTGAGGATGACCAGGGAACTCCTCCACTCATGGGATTTTACTCACTTTTACAACAGTTTCTTCTTTCTGTTGTAGAGTTTGGCTTCCTTTTTTGGAGGATAGCATCTTAGTTCTGTTTGGAATAGCACGATCCATGCACTCATGTAAGTGCTTATAGAGTGCATCTGTGTAGGATTCAGCAGTCGTAACTGTACTGTTCATCTCCATGGGTATCATGAAGTTCAGCACTTCTGTCTTAAGAAGCATGAAGTTGGCTTTGGAGAAATATTTTACCATGATTTCCTTAATGGGGGTGGGGGCAGGATGTGGATATCTAGGGTGATTAGCTTATGGTCAGATCTGACCATTGAGGAGTTAACTTCAGGTGTGGAACACCGGTCTTTCATGTTGGTAATGACTAGGTCTAGGATATTGTTGCCCCGGTGGGGGTGTGGATAAGCTGATCCAGGGCATTGGAATATATGAATTCCAGAAAGCTTTGAGCGAAGGAGTTGGTACATGAGTAACTTTCCCAGTTAATGGTGGAGTAGTTGAAAGTGCCCATTATTAGGGTGTTTGGTTGAACCCTAATATTTTCCAGTGTATCAAGAAAAGAGGAGTGGGAATCTTGGGGCATGGTGGGGGATCTTTAGCAAGCTACAATTTGGATTGGAGCTTTGCCCAGAGTTATTTGCACTTGGATAACCTTGGATACATTATGCTGAGCAACTATCCTGGAGGTGTGGATATCCTTAATGAATATGGACACACCTCTGCCTTTGGTGTTCCAGTCCAGGTTAGATGGCCAAAAAGTGTGGTATGAGTTACAGCCTGGTAGCCTGGTAATGCATGGGGTGCTCTCTGGAGCCTTGAACTAGGTCTCAGTCATTGCACAGATATCGATGTTCTCCATTTTAAGGAGTGCCTCAAGGGAGTGCATTTTGAGGTTTAGACTTCTAGCATTGAGTAGCATTACCTTCAGTTTTTGCTTGCCTGTTCCTGTTATGGTGGTGAATTTGTCATTTGAACCTTGCCTAAAAAATACACTATAGGGACAGCAAGAGCCTTAGCCAGTATCCAGAATCCCAGGGATAACAGGTGCAGGCTATCTCTGGCAAAGCATCATGGTCTGTCGACCATGTCATCCCAGGCAGATAGATACTGTATCCCCTTAGAATGACACCAGAAGCTTAGCCAATTGTTGAAGTCAATCATTTTGTCCTTGTACTGCGGTGCGGTATCATTCTGGGCGATGGCAGGATGCTACTCAGGGCTAGGGTCATACCTGCCTGGACTACAAGATCAGAGAGCTCTTCCATCTCTCTTTTCATGTAGTCCAGGGAGGTATGTCTCAGGTCATTCACACCAACATGGACAATGATAGAGTCATATTTGTAATTGTTGTGGAGTGACCTGAGTACATGGGTAATGTGGCAGATCCTGGTTCCCGACAGGCAGCTGACAGTAACCTTCTCTTTATTTAGCCTGGTGAGTGGGACATCAGTGTGCCTGACTATAGAGTCACCTATGACTAGTGTGTTGGGTACATTGTTTTGCCTTACAGGCTGTGGTTGAGTGGCACACTGAGTCTGTGGGCTATGTGTCATTTGGGTTGTGTTGGGGGGGTGGAGGTTGCTTGCGTTTTTACTTTGTAGGTTCCTCTTGCTTGGGCAGATTATTATTGAGAGCCTTTGTGATGTTTCTATGTGTGGATTTTGGTGGTGTAGGTTCTGATGAGTGTGGTGTAGTGCAAGTGTTTACCTTCTCCTCTTGACTGTCAAGTTCAGTCTTGGTTGGAGAGAGCTTTACCTCTAGTTTGGCTAGATAAGTGCATCACTCACAGGTTGTGGTGCTGGGTGGTAGGAGAAGAGGTTTGTCTGTATACATGAGGCAATTGCTACATTACCCCAAGATGCCCAGATTCATCAGATAGACAGGAGAGAGCACAGGAAGCTGACCCTTGTACATGCCTGAATAAAAAACTGCTTTCCTCTAGACAAGTGAGGAAAGTGAGTATAAGATTTGTTTTTCTCAAAGAAAGTGAGGAAAGTAAGTACAAAAACTGTTTTCCTCTAGGTAAAGAGGAAGGTTGAGTGCTGTAGTAATTTTAGCTTATTTAGTGCTAACAACAAGTTCTGAAAAGTGCTGAGCATGAATAAGCAAATTTAAGTGCTATAACTAAGAATCTGTACCTGGATCTTGTGGTAGATAAGCACACTCCCACTGATAAGCTAGAATTCTTCCCTCCTACACAGAAAGGCTTGTGGGGCTCAGAAGCTTACAAACAGTCCTGGATACAGCAAATCTCTATCTGGACTAGACTAGTTACAGGAAAGGTGGGAAACAAGCGCAAATGTGGGCTTTTAAACCAGAAAGTTGAAAGAGATGGAAAAAATTCCCAAATGGCCAATAAACTACAATTTCTGGGCTAGAAACCACTATTGTGGTAAATAGGCTACCTAGTGCTTACCACTCCCACTGATAATCTAGAAGGCTTCCCTCCAACACGGAAAGGCTTGGTGGGGGGGGGGTAGAAGCTTACAAGCAGTCTTGTATACAGCAAATCTGTATCTAGATTAGACTAGTTACAGGAAAGGTGGAAAACAAGCACAAGTGCAGGCTTTTAAACCAGAAGGTTGAAAGAGATGGAAAAACTGCCCAAATGGCCAATAAACTACAATTACTAGGCCAGAAACCACTCTTGTGGTAGATAGGCTACCTAGTGCTTACCACTCCCACTGATAAGCTAGAAGGCTTCCCTCCAACACAGAAAGGCTTTGGGGGCTCAGAAGCTTACAAACAGTCTTGGTTGCAGTAAATCTGTATCTGAACTAGACTAATTACAGGAAAGGCAGGAAACAAGCTTAGAAATTTTTTTTTTTTGAAAAGTGGAAGGGGTGAAAGGAGAAACAGAAGATAATTCAAAATTAAGGACCTAAGTGGCTTGCCCTTCACAAATGTTTTCTCTGTATTAGGTAGAGTGAGCTAGTGACACTAGACTGGAATAGAACTAGGATAGAGCTGAACAGATGGGACTGGTAGGAGAGTCTGAAGTCAAAATATGATCTCACTGTACTCGGTTGAGTGAGCAAATGAGATAAACCCAGGAGGAGTGTTCAAACACAAATTTACAGGAGGGGCAGGTAATTCCAAAGCCACCAAGATTAATACCAAAACAAGAACATGGAGGTGGGCGGGATACTAATTGCAAAAGACAGAGAGAGACTACAGTATTCTATGAAACAGTTAAATAGAAAAATAAATAACTACAGAGAGACACAGACACAATATTCAATGAAACAATTAAATAGACAGAAAAATGAAATGCAGTACAATCTTAACACTGCAAGTGTGTACTTAGCTCAGCTAGTAATGCAGTTGATTGTAGATATGTAGCAGAAGCCAAACAACTCAGGTATTCAGCAGTAATAAAATTGAAAGATATGTGACTCACTTATAAATACAGAGAAACCCTCTAGGCTAAGAGTTTAACACTGAATATCAATGAAGTGAAACACAATAGCCCCCACTAATTGCAGAGGCAGAGACCACAGTATTCTATGAAACAATTAAATAGAAAAACAAATAACTACAGAGAGACACAGACACAATATTCAATGAAACAATTAAATAGACAGAAAAATGAAATGCAATACAATCTTTAACAGTGCAAGTTTGTACTTAACTCAGCTAGTAATGCAGTTGATCGTAGGTATGGTATGTAGCGGAAGCCAAATAACTCAGGTATTCAGCAGTAATCAAAGAGATTGTGTAGACTCTATAATGTCACTTACTTTTGCTTCAAAAAACATGGGTTTAAGATGAGTGTCTCCTTTCTTTAAATTATTGGCGCTACTACTATGCTGGACATATACTGCAGTTTTCTGTGTACTAGACAGCTTAAAAAAATCACATGTGATAAGGGAAGATTCAGAAAATTGTATAAAAGGGTTAAACCATGCTTGAAAATGGAGACATTCCTCTGAAAATAGGGACATTATGTGCTGGGGTAAATGAGGCGTGAAAATATGAATTTTCCTCCAAAATATGGACAGTTGACAGGTTTGATATATACTTTATTCCATTTGAATTCCTTTTCCGTCTCTGTTATCAGCTGGTGACTCATCCAAGTTTTAGAAACTTCACATAATAAAAAGTTGCATCTTTTGTACAGACTTAGTAGGTGAGCGTGTTTGTCTTCTATCTCTATGGTCACATCATCCTCCATTGTCTATGCCATCATGATAGGCAATGTCACTTCACATAATTTCCAAAAATCAGAAATCATTTCCAGTTGCATTGTTTTATATTTTGATTCAGTTTTCCAACTTGATCATATCCATAATCTGATTTTACTCTAAACGCCTATCCTGATTACACTTATTTCTTTGTATAGCTTTGTGTATATGTATTTTTTAAGAATATGATTCTCTAAATGAACAAGATAATAACATACAAATGCTTATTTCTATTTTCTTATTTGTTCCATTCAGCCATTTCCACAAAAAACATCTGATTTATCATTTCCTCAATTTCTCCCTCTTATGCCTACCTATGCTCTGTTTTGCTCTTGCAGTACAAACTTAATTAGATCGATATGTTCTAGAATGCCATGGCCAATGCCATATACATTGTAGTTAACCTCTTTTTTAATCCTAAATCTGATCTGGCAAAATGCTAAGTTTTCCTGGGAAAGAAAGAGAGAAAAAAACAATGATGCTTGTAGGTTTTTGCGATAATCGGCTGTGATCATTGTAATTTCAGATAGTTCCTCTTCAGATAATATTTCATAACTGTTTAGTCCTTGTTTCCCATGTTTCATTTAATTGTATGCAACCAAATGAATTTAAAAAAATTACAGCCAGATATTTGACAATTTGAAATTAGAACTGCTAATACAATTTTGGCAATTATGATTATATGCAAATAAGTATGTAAATGAGTCACGGATGATATATCTTAAATTGTTCATTTAAAACAGACTATTGGTAAAATGTTCTCTTTCTAACTTAAACACTCAAATTATAAAGATATGCTGTACAATTCAAACACCATTTAAGATGTACCTTATCTGTTCATTTCATTGTCCAGGAATTTAGAGATATCCATGACACAGAATACTATGCCTCATTTTGACCCATGCTGAATGCATTCACACCTTTACTATAATATGCTGCAATCAAGTCCTTTTTACTGAACATTTTTTAATAGGAGCAACTGCTCAGAATATGAATTTGTTTTGACTTATGTCAACCTTTGCAGAATTCCTGTGTTCTGTCTCCTCTATAGTTTATTGTTTCAGGTAGTAGTTTTAAACATAGGAAGTCAGAAAAATTCTAAAAAAAACAGAATATTTTAAGTCCCTTTTTATATTTGAGTCTGACAAGGTTATTCTGTACTCAGACAATAGTAGTTAAAACTAAAGACTTTTAGTCACGTTTCCCTTAGTGTGATTTATCAAAAATACATGGAATTTAACACTATAGTACACTGCAGTGTTTTTTTTTTCACTTTCTCTGCTATTGTACTGTGGAGTTGGGGATAATGTCCTCTATATGGGAGGGAGCAGGGGATTCCCTTTGGAAATTTCTTTTTATTGCAGTTTCCAGTTATATTTCCAAATTAAGGAAATTAATGGCATGTAATTCATCTTGTAGCAATGTCATACATTTCAACTTCTAAACTTAAGAAATCTTGATAAAGAAAAAACTTGGGGCAACAAATCCCCAAAACCAGGGGCAAAGGTTAAATATTGCTCATATAAACAAAAAAGCTGATAGGCTACTAGGCTTGGTTTCTCATATGCATGTTCTGAAGGATGTGAAGTCTGAAACGCAAAGGAAAATCATTATTTAGTGACTTCAATCCTCAATAATTTGCTAGAAAAATACAGATTTTATGAAGAATGGAAATATAAGGCAAAATTCTAGACAGCTGATTGGTATGAGTAATGCAATCTAATATAGGTATTCTACCTGATAAAACTGCTTGTGGAAAGAAGCAATATATATTGGTAGGGAGTTTTCTTTGGTACTGCATTCATATGCTGTTGGACTCTTTCCATTATACATAATTTAGTAATGTCAAGTTCTTGTGTTTACTACTGTTGCTGTATGCATACATATCTAGCTTCTCATTGAGACAGTCACAGCCTACTGATTATAGCACCTCTATGACAGTACAGATATATGTAAGTATTGGAAATATAAAACATAGCTCTTGTGGCATATATTGCAAGAAACAGCACTCACTATGGCTCTCAAAATCCATCAGTGAAGCTCTGCTACATTTTTACTTTTTTAAATATTTGCTAAGTTTTTTTTTGTGATATTTGGAATTTGTTGTGAGGTTTTGCAGTTCTGCACTCTGACAGAATCGTTGTTTTTCTATAATTTTGCAGTTGGACATAAATGTTTAGCAGCTGTTCATTTTGTGATACTAATAGTACTAATGTGTTCTGCCTAAGATTGATGGAAAGAGGACATGTTGCTGTTTTGTATATTGGAGAAGACACTCTGTTAGCTGAGAGATATTTTGGAAATTTAGTAATTTACCTGCTCTGTGTTTTAGCCGCGGTGCTGTAGTGGTAGTGTTGTTGCCTCCCAGCAAGAGATTCTCCCGTTCGATTCTCGACTGGAGAGCCTTCTGTTTGGAGTCTGCATGTTCTCCCCGCAGTTGAGTGGCATTCGAAAGACATGCGTAGAATGGACATGCCTTCGTTAAAGGTTGTGCATCGAGCTGGCCCCTCTGCACCCATAAACAAATCTACTGCCAATCATTAGTGGACCGGAGTTCCGCTGTGGCGACCCCTAACCGGGAAAAGCTGAAAGAAAAACAACAACCTGCTCTGTGTTTTGATATGTACCTAGTTGGAGCAGAAAGAACAAATATGCTGCTTGGTGTGTTGGAGTCTTGGAAGTATACCTAAAACAAGATTTTTGCTGCAGAGAAGTTTGGAAAGGAAACAAGTTGTGTTTACAATGGATTCTGGTTGTATGAAGATCTGATATCTGACATCATTGGATTGTTTAACAAGTAGACTGTGGTTTTTGGACTACTTTATATTAGGTAACCATTTAAAAACTGATGTATGTTTTTACAGATTTGCAGTTCTTTTCTCATCCATGTTCAGTGAACCAATTGCTTATGTTACATTGCCTTTTGGGTGTTTTTATGCTTGGCGTGTTGCTACGAAAGATTTCTTGCACTTTTAGTTACATGAGTCCTTTGTGCAAATTTTCTTTTGATGGTTTGGGGCTGTAAGTATACTTTTTTAGAACTGGACATCACATTTTTAGGTTATAGCCTCATGTAACTTTAATATCACTTTCATCCTTTATTAATTAGCCACTGGACTGTGTTAACTATGTTTTAACAATGTAACTTCATAAACTAATAAAGTTTGCAATCTAGTTGCAAATCAATCAGAATTACATGTACTTGTGTTTCATTGTAAGAATTGTTAATTGCAAATACAATTCATACTGCAATTTCCTATTTTGGTTAAATCATTCTATTGCATTGTTTGGGTGGCAACGGTGGTGCAGTGGTTAGCATTGCTGCCTCACAGCAAGAGGTTCTCCAGTTCGATTCTCAGCTGGGGTGCATAGCTCTGAACCTTCCATCTCCAAAATGAGGAACACTCGCCTTCATAATGTGGAACAAATGGCCAAAATGTGGAACACATGCTAATGGCTTACTAACAACTTCAACTAGGAAGGTCATAGGATGGTTAAAGTTTGCTGGTTTTACTTATAAAAAAGATCCTTTAATGAATTAATATGTCTAATTTCTATTTACCATGGATTTTACTTAAAAAAATCACAACTATCTATTTCCTCAGCATGTTTTGATTGGATCAGCACTATTCTGTTTAGAAGGGCCACCACCTTCTTTAAGTAAATGATTCATTTCCATTGAGTAGAAGGTGGTCTGCTTAGTTCCTCAAGAAGTCACTTAAATCAGGGCAGTTTTCTTGGTGAACCACAAACAGCTACAGATGCAGTAAGTTAATTTATTCACCTATAGCACCTCAGCAAATGCCTTCAAGGAGTATACTCCTTGAAGGCATTTGCTGAACCACTAGGGTGAGTAGAGGTGACTAAATTAACTTACTGCATCTGTAGCTGTTTGTGGTTCATTTTTGGTCCATTTTCTGCCCTGTGGTTCTGCAGTTTTCTTGGTGAACAGTCTAGTTACCAGGATTTGCTATAAATGTTACTTATGCTCTATGTTTTTTCAGATAAAAGGAAACAAGGACCATGTAAGTTTAAAAGCTTAAAAATGAAAAGTTAAATGCTAAATGAATCATATATGCCACTATTGCATTCATACTGCTGCCAATTTCCCACCTGAAAGTGTTGAATTCAGGGCATTGTATATCTGTCTGTCTATCCATAACCCTATTTTTACACAATGGGGTCAGGGTGTCACATCATCTGAGACAATAATCTAGAGCCAATGCTCAAACCTCAGAGCATATGAAATATTAACTTATGTTTTGTATTTTAAAAATATAAAATAAATAAGACCTACCATCATCAGATGATAATGCATTCTGAATGGATCCACGATTAATTTGTCATAAAAAATACAATGTTAATCAAAAGGAAGACATTATTTGGAAGTTGTTAATGATAGGAAGCAAGTAAACATGTGAATACTGGCTATGCTGATAGAAACCACTACATAAAGCTTAAGTCTGCATACAGAGGCATCAGTTTCATTTGTGAGTCTGAAATATTGACAGCATTAATTTGGTAATAATTTGTAATATTATACATATAATCTAATATTAACTCTTGTCACATTTTTATTGCAATAATAAAGTTGAATGTCTTGAGAGTAGAATTATTTTCACATGGCAGCAACATATATTCTCAGCCTCAGAATGCGTTTTGCTTATGAAATTCTTATGTAAATGAAGCATATAAAAGCATAACATTTGATCTGCAATTACACTCTTCAGGCAGTTAGAAAAAGGCAAAGAAACAAGGGTAATACAATTAGAAAATAATTAATGTAAGTCTGCTCTTCAGGGTAATATTACCATTTAGCTTCATTCTTCTTCTTTTGAATGTTCTGCTTTCCCTTGGGAAAGATACCAGCAACTGAATGAGTAAACCTTGTGGAACAAGTAATCTAAGTTATCTAATTTCAAGCAAACATCTTTTGATGTGTCCTTATCTTATTAAACTTTTGACATTTAAAGTCCATCAGTATAAAACCAAACCAATCATCTATAGAACAGAATTTGCAGTGGCTCCCTTTGCTATCTCAGGCCTTATTTAGTTTAGATGAATAACTACTTATTATAGCAACGTCTTTCTGATGGAAAAGAGCTGAATTGCCTGAGTGGTTGCTCTTGCCATATATATATGTATATACCTTTCTGATGGAAAAGAACTCAATTTCCTGAATGGTTGCTCTTGCCATATACATGTGTGTGTGTGTGTGTGTATATATATATATATATATATATATATATATATATATATATATATATATATATATGATTGTGTGTGTGTGTGTGTGTGTGTGTGTGCGCACACGCGTGCGCACACGTGTGTGGGTGTTTATATCTATAAACAGATCCCATTGAACTGAGTCATCAGAGTGTGTGGTAAATGAATAACTTTAATTACATTTCAAATCACACTAAAATAAAATATCATCCAATCTGACAAAAACTTAGCTTTCTTTTAGTACTAAGTTATGGAGTGACAGGGTGTATAAGGTGAAGACTTGAAAGATGGAACTGTTTACTTTACTAAAGAGCAGGGCATATTCACAACAATAGTCTTTTACTAGAAGCAAGAGTATGTTCTAGATCCATAGTTAATAGTCAGTGTATAGCTGTGTGTGGCTGGTGAACAGTGTGAACTTATATTTATTTATCTGGAGCACGTGAAGCTCAAGAAGCTGTACCATACATTTTTAATAACGCACTGTTACTAGGGCATGCAATCATAATTTCTGAGAAAAGAGTATTCCAGCCAAGCTAGAACTTCCACTGAGTGATGTCTCAAACGTCTTGTATCAGCAGAACATGGGATATATGCAAATAACCCTTGAACATCAGGTGTTTCAACTACATGGCAATTCTGAATACCCATGACTTATTTCTTTTTAAGTGGTTTCAATAGACAACTTCAAGGCAGTAAATCCAAACTCCACTAGCTATGGATATGCATATTTCAACCTTGTTATGACCTCATGCACACAGCACAAGCAAAATGTTTAACTAAGCATAAGAAACACAGGGCTGTTATACCCAACTGCATATATCCCATGTGCCTCTGATAAAAGATGTTTGAGAGGTCACTCAGTGAAAGTTGTAGCTTAGTTGGAGTTTTCATTTAGTTTTTACTGATTGTTTTTTCTGTATGACCTTCTCACTCTTAATTTGTTATTTGGGATATTTTGCAGTCACCCTAATGGTAATGGACATCAGCTGGCTATAACAGCCCTGTGTTTCTTATGCTTAGTTAAACACTGTGCTTGTGAGGATATAACAAGGTTGAAATATGCAAATCCACAGGTAGTGGGGTTTGGCTTTACTGGTCTGAAATTGTCCATTGGAATGACTTAGAAATAAATAAATCATGGACATTCATTATTACTATGTAGCTGAAACACCTGCTGTTCTTAAGGGTCATTCGCATATATCCCATGTGCTTCTGATACAAGAGGTTTGAGTTGTCACTCAGTGGAAGTTCTAGCTTGGCTGGAGTTTTTTTTAATTTTTACTGATCGGTTTTTCTGTGTGACCTTCTTACACTTTGTTTTAATGAGAAAAGAGTACTGAGACATGTCTCTTCAAGATTCTGCAGACAAGTTTGTCAGATTTTGTTACCTTCCTATTTGTTAATCAGAAGTCACACTTTTTAATGGTGAATTGGTAGCAGTGTCTTAAGTGACTTGCTCAAGGTCACACAATAAGCACATAGACCAAACCCAGGAGTACCTGATAATGTTTAATGACAGCTCATACTTTTTGATATATATATATATATATATATATATATATATATATATATATATATATATATATATATAAAAGCTAAGTATCATTTGGATTCATTGCCTGGAAAATAAAACACAGTATATGGGCCTTGTATGACTTTAAATGAAGTGTGTAGTACATGTGGTGTGTCATAGCTTTGAGTCACATAATTATAACTTGCCAAAACTGCAAAAGTCTCACCTCTTTAAATTTTGATTTTTGCCCTTATCCTGAGGTGCAATAATTCACCATAATGGGAGCTGCTTGGAGAACTACCTACAAAACATAAAATTAGTGCAATGTTCACAGATTTTTTTTTGCATGTCCTTGGCCCAACTACTTTCCAAGCATCATATGCCATATCTTAATCATTCAACCCATCTGTTCCCTTCTCCAGGTGTGTGCGTGTGTGTTTGATGCAAAGCCTGGAGAGTATTTAAATGTTATGGAAACATTTTATAATACGATTCTGATGAAGTTCTATGGTACATATATTAAAGAACAATAGCACTTAATCTTAGAAGGACTCTCATGGTTTATCTTTGTTTGGTTCTAATTATCATTTAAAACACAACTTTTATTTTACATTTTTCCACATTTTTATCCACAATGCTACTAAGCAGGAATAATTGTGTTTAATACAATAATAACTGTCAGACAGCCATACTGTACATCATAGTTCATTAATTTTAAATATGTCAGAATCTAAAAATCAGAAAAAGTTTCATCAACATCATTTAAGGAACGGCTCTTTGCTGGTGTTAAGGTGCTATACAAAAACAATGAGTTTCTGACATGTATTTTTGAGTCAGGTAAAAGTTTCTGTTTTTGTGACAGAGAAATATTCAATGAAAAGTTCTAATGCAAGCAATATTTACAGTTAACTATCACTGATTATATGTAAGTGCAATTATATGTAAGTGTCAAAGAGCAAGGCTGTAACTAAGAGTTAATAAAACTAGAAATGTAACTTCTTATCAGGATATCTGAAAACATGTCAGTAATGTGTTATAACTCTAATCTGCATACATTGATTAGAGTGGCACCAATTACCTTAAAGTTAAAAGTGAGCAGTAGTATATACTAAACTCAAAAGCAGTGCATAAATAATATCACAGCTGGACAATAAATACAGGAACAGAGCTGCACTGGCAGAACTGTAACCATCATCTCAAGATTTTTTTTTTTTCTAAGGTGTATGTACTGTTGTAAAGGTGAATGCTGTAAAATATTCATTTAAAACAGCACAAACTGCATAAATGCTTTGGAACAGACATTTGGAAAGACTATAATGTAGTCTTAAACATCTAACAAATGTTTTCAGAAACATACAGAATAAAACTAGATTTAATTCAGTGTTATTTTTGAACATCTTCACTTCAATTTTCAGGCAGGAATCTGGAACTAAATGTAGTCTCCTCTTACGGAAAACTGTCATCATCTTCAGTCTGAATTTTGTGTGTAAATTTTGAAGCTTTACTAGATTTATTGGCATAGTGACAATTAACAGAATGGAAGATCTGTGTTTCAGTTCTTTGTTGCAATATGTAATTCTTTTTTAAGCTCCATCCTCTTTGTTTCTTATTATAATAATGCATTGAATTTATTAAGTGTGATGTTTTATCCTAATTGCAACAGATTCTGACCTTATGATATTCAACATTACATAACTCTTGCAGTGGTCGAAGCTATTGGGGTTATATTCTGCCAAGGATATGACAAACTGATCAGGTGTATATGCTAAAGTACACTTTCCAGGTGCCCTGTCAGGGCTCAAACAGAGCCACATAAAAAGGCAGTTAAGGTGCCAAAAGCTTCTTTACTCTCAAGAAGGGAGACTAATGCTGAAGGCAAAAATGCCAGAAAAATGGATAAAATAAACTAAACTATATACACAAGGATATATTGTAATTATGAATGTGTGCATGCTTGCTATACTGTACTTGTAAATATGTGCATGCTTACTATACTGTAGTTATGAATGTGTGCATGCTTACTATACTGCACTTGTGAATGTGTCCATGCTTACCATTCTGTACGGTACACTGAATCCTGATATTACAGCTTCACTGTATGTGTGTATGTATATATATATATATATATCTATGGGTCCTTGTCAGAACGTCGAAAGTACAGTTAATCGAACTGCACTTTGATGAAATGACTTTAGCGAAAGTGCATAACATCGAATATGCACTTTCACTAAAACAAAGTTAAAAATGAAAAAATATGAAGTGCGCATGTTTTGTTAGTTGTACATCAACATATTCTGTTGATGTACAACTAACAAATCTTTTGTGGAGATCACAGTACAGTGAGGATAAGGGAATATTCCCTTTTCCCCACTGTAGTGCAATCTCGGAGTTAGAATAGCAAAGTAGGGGGTGGGGGATGCAGGGGGGGCTTGCCCCCCTGCATAGTAGTGTTGAAATTTTTTTTGTGCATATTTTCTTAATTTTGTTTTGTTTACTTTAGCGAAAGTGCATGTTCAATGTTATGCACTTTCGCTAAAGTGGGTTCGTGAAAGTGTAGTATGATGAACTGCACTTTCGATGTTTTAATATAGACCCATATATATATATCTATCTATATATATATATATATATATATATGTGTGTGTGTGTGTGTGTGTATATATATATATATATATATATATATATATATATATATATATATATATATATATATATATATATATATATATATATATATATATATATATAAATATATAAATATATATGTGCCAGCAGACAAATGCATGAGGGTTGACAATGAAATCTCAGTCATGTAGTTACATAGTTACATACTGGTGTTTAGGATGGAATCGACATCCATGAAAGTGGGTTCACTTGCTATATTGTGCATATTTTTTCACCGTGATAAGTCTTCTCCAAGCTTTTTGTCCAGTTCTCAATGCACAGATATAGCTGTTGAGGGTAGCATCAGTTGCAGATGCATGCCTATATTGCCTTGGTCAGATAGTACATAAGTATATTTGGCATAGAGGTTGTCAGGAATAAGATGAAGGTCTCCTTTTTATGTTCCCATTTTCACTTCAGATCATTTGCATAAAGATCAGTTTGTTTATGATTCCTGGGGCTCCTAATGGTTGCATTCTGTTTGGGAAAGGGAATAATAATTGTCTTTTGACTTTTCCCGGTTAGGGGTCGCCACAGTGGAACTCCAGTCTGCTAATGATTGGCAGTGGATTTTTACTGTACTGAGTTGCCAGCCCAATGCCCAACCTACAAAGAAGGTCACACACGCACCTATCTGCATGTCTTTAACGTCCCTGCCTAATACCAAAAGATGTACCAGCTGGCTTGGACCTTATTTTGGACCATGGCTTTGTTTAGCTATGCATTTTAAAGGATGAGTTTTGGCCAGTCTAAAAGTTATATGAACATTGCACATTGAAGTATATATTGCTCTACTTGATTGCTTAAGACCAACATAAACGTACTGTCACATATGTGTTTTTTGTTTGGTTTCCTAGAGTACAACACTTTTATGGACCATGTTTAGTTTATTTCATAGAATGCCTAGCAGACAAGCAGACATACTAGTTTGCTGGACTTAGAAACACTTTTGAGATTGGTTTGATTTTGTATGTATAACATGCATTCTGCCCTGCATGATATTATAAAGAGAAGAAAGGTCCTTGCATACTTAATACACTTGATTTTATCCAAAAGGCTGGGAATCAAAGGTCACTAGAGTTTTATTTCAAAAGTACACCTGCCTTTAATGGATCATGTAAACTAGGTAAACTACACTGGACTATATTTTACTGGCTACTTTATAAACACTGTTCCTGTAAAAGAAGAGGTTAGCAATTCTGGCTGCCCAGTCTACTGATCTGTATGCATCTAGTGGATCAGAACATGGTAGGCTAAATGGTATTGATTACAAATGAGGTAGATACAATCATTGTAACCTAGTCTCACTTCATATACCCATGTGATTAGCTATTAAGTTTATTGTAAATGGCTGATGTAGTTCATTACTTGGGCACAATGGAGCATCATGAGGGTGGTAATCCAAAGATACAGATTCCTTTAAAAAGCTATGACCTTTTGTCATGATAAAGATAGTGAAATGGACTATGAAGAACTTGGGTCTCAGTGGAGGAAGGGGGTTTGTTATGCATTCGTATGCTTTATTTTATACTTACTGATCCTATGTGATTAAGAAAGAGAACATATAAAATTCTAGCTGATTTGAACCATCTGGCCCACAACTGGCTCTCACAACTTGTGTCTGAAAGGAGGTACTGAAGCTTCCACTGTAGAACTACCAGATTCAGGAACAGTTTATATCCTACAGCTGTGAGACTTATTAATACGGACATCAACCATAATACCCGATACACTGAAGCTTCTTTTTTTTATTTAATCCTGCTGGTCTGAGCAATTACCACCAGCATTACTATTATGCAATATGATGGCTATACTGAGTCACGTCTAAGGATAGCAAGTGCAATATGGTAACTAAACAGTTGCTATTCACTAAGTCTTTATTTTTCTCTCTATCTTAACAGTGTAGGGGTGTGATGGTGGGTATTTATTATTTATCACTTTATAATGGGTATTGAATGTGCTTATGTAACGTGAACTACCTCTTGCATGTCGTACATCTTGTTACTTTCTTTATTTTGTTATTCTTTGGTATCACTATATGTACATTATTTGCACTGCATTTCTCTTGTGAGCTGACATTTGTAATTTCGATTAGGCTACACTAGTGTGGTCCTAAATGACAATAAAGTTTCTTTGAATCTTTGAATCTTTGGTTAACATAAGTACTGTAACTTTTAGGACATAAAGTGCAAACTGCAGTCGGTATCCCTGTTAAAAGGTTCACTCACCAAAAAAACAAAGAGATGAAAGTACAAGAGTGAGGAACCAACCACAAGGAATGCGCATATAGTAGTTGTATATAAATCACAGGTATTCCAACTGAAGAAGTAGTCAGCAATCCAATGTATAATCCAAAACACGTTCTTTATTAAAATGTAAAAATGAGCGCTTTCGCGTGGAAAGTCCACGCTTCATCAGATATCAATTAAACAATGCTTATACACTGGTTTATATCCGCTAAAGCGCGGGAAATTAATTAAATTAATTAATGCATAAAACCTGTGTTATAGTGCGGGGCGCTCCCTGGGCGCGCTTATTATACATCAAGTACTACTCCACCGAAGCAGGCAATGCCTCACAGGTAAGTATCACATGTTTTTTTAAAAATCATACAACATTAAATACAGCATTGAACGTAAAGTTGTTAATATGCATCAAGTCATGTATTTATGCCGCGATATTAAATGTAAAAGACCTGTAATTAAACATTAAACATACTGCGAAAAATTCTAAAAAAGTTAGCGTTTCACCAACCTGCCAATGAGAAGATCTCACCAGCATTGACTAAATATAGTCAACCAAGCATGTTAAGGACATAAAGTGGCAACCAAGCAGACCTTTATGTTTTTTACTTAATCAATAGATAATAAAATCAAAATCCCGAGTAAGTAACTGTTAGATCTCGTATATGGCTCTCAAAATGTGCATGGCTAGTGTATTTAAAGTCACATACATTGACCTCGCTAAACAACAGCAAAGCAGAAGCAATGTTGATACTGCAAATCTTTCTGTTATGACATGCTCTCAAAATCATTTTGCTGTATTAACAGCAACAGGTACTGATACATAACGCTACAATGTATGTATTAAGCCTAATAGGCTGGATAAAAAAACGGATGAAAAACCAAATAAAAAGCAAGGCTACCAAAATAGAACACCAAAGCGGGCAGTTGTCTGCTCTTCATAAAAGCTACCCAATCTCAAGTTGTAATGCTGAGTATATAGTATAGACAGACGTTTACTAAAAAACGTGAAACTAAAGAAGTATGTCACTAAACAAAGCGGAAACTTCAACCCCAATAATAATAATTGCTGCCTCTTTGTATATAGGTCTTCAAAATAATAACATAGGTCAGACAAATTTAATGTATACTTATTGTGTCCCATCCTAGAAGACTTATTATACGCTATACAAAACAGCGACCAAAAGCTATATGTACCGCTTACTGAGGAGTGTCTGCATAAATGTATACATGCCTTATCTAAATAATGACCCGCTTAAACATAACAACTGAGACACTTGAAATGCGTTTAACATATATAAACGCTGTATATAAAAATGTATAAATGAATGGTTATATTCTAGGTTATCTAGCCAATGTAATGGATGCAAAAAATGAATGGATGAGTAATAAAAAATAATAAGGATAAAGATGTGAATAAAAAATAAAAAATGAACAATGCTCTCATTTTGGCCAACAAATTCTGATAATTTATTACTTTGTGTCTCTCTGTACATGAGACAGTAATCATTAGGTATAGCAATTTCAATGATCAATGCTACTTTTGTCCTTTTTTCTTGGACTACTATATCCATTTTTCTCTCATTTATTTTTTGAACCATTGGTAATGGGTGATCCCATGTGATATACACTTCATCATTCTCTAAAATGCTTTGTGGCTCCTGTTCCAATGTTTCATAGCTACTTATATATTGTAGTGTTTGCACAATCCCCAATGCAATAGTTTTGCTACATTATTATGCCTTTCAGTGTACAGGCTCTCTGCCATGAGAAAATCACAACCAGCAACAAGGTGTGTGACTATTTCTAATTATTTTTTACAGAACATACATTTGTCTGTTTCTCCCATAAGTTAAATGAACTTTGTAAACTAATGCGTATGTAATTCACTATCCTGCCCTGACATTATTAACCTTTCATCCTTTGGTTGCAACTCACCTCACCTTAACCATTCCTGTGTCAAATCCTGATGAAAATGAGGTTGTTTCTGGAGATCTGTAAACTTGCCATTATATTTATGGTTTTTGCATATTTCTTTCCTTCTCATCTGATCTTTCTCATTACATTCTTTATTTTATTTAGTTTTTGTCACATTCAGTTGCAGTCTAATTTTTGTCTACTTCTGGTTTGATTTCCATTCCCACATGACACCGGAATGCTACTGCTAAACTAAGCAGAGAGGTCATCTTAATCTTCCTCTCCTCACTGTGTTTGGATCTGATAAGGTCAGCAGATATGTATGCGATCCGGCAACTGCTGATCTATACATCTAATCAGTTTTGAGAGGTCTATACTTCCTTCAGATTGTGGAATATATAATCTTGGTATGCAATCATTTTTATACATCATTTGATAAGCATGCAGTATTTTTCTTGTTTTTCTGTCCAAATGATCCAGTACCTTTTGGGAGTAGGCAATCACACCAAAGCTGGAAGTTAGAACAGAGCAGAGCAAATTTAATTCATAACTTGGACTTTATTCCTAGATATCAAGACTGTTTTCAATATTAGTTTTAGTATTCTGAAGTATTCCTTACTGAGTTTTATGCAGATTTGTTCATGTTTTATTGCTGATCCTTTATCATTTCCCAAATATTTTATACTCCTTCCTGCTCAAGTTACTTTTCGGTCCAAGATCGATATTTTCTTGGTTCTGCAACTTTCTTGCTTTAAACATTGCTTTTGCACATTTATCAAGACCAAATGCTATTCTTAATCCATCTGAGAAAGTTTCAGCCACTTTCAGTTGTGTTTACAAATCCTCATCTGATAAAATATACAATTTTAAGTCATCCACAAAAAGTAGATGAGAAGTCTTCAAGCAAGGTAAAGTGAAATTATAATGAACACATAATCTGTCAAGTAAACAGCATAATGAGTTAAGGGCAAGACAAAACAACAGTGGTGACAAAAAACACCCTGGAATATCCCTTGAATTTGTATCATTGAGATAATAATTTACCCTTTGTTATGGCTGAATTGTAGTTTGCCACTGTTTCATGGTCACTATAATGTAACTGATCAATGTACGATGTATCTTATACATCTGTAAGCACTTCTTTATCCATGAATGTGGGGTGATGTCAAATGCTTTTTTACAATCTATCCATACCATACCATACTTAGACTCCTCCCATTTTTACCATTCTCTGCTATGGTTTTACTTAGCAACAAATGATCCTTTGTTCCGTATGACTTTCCACACTTTTTTCTATTGCCACAATTGAGTTGTCTTCTTAATGACTATAAACTCTATCTACATGAATTCTGGTATATAGTTTCTACATCATTAAAAAGCAAGTTATTGGTCTATAGTTTTTAGGATGATTTTCAGGTTCTCTCTTAAACAGAATTATCGTTTTTTCTGTGTTAAGCAAGTAGGTGTCCATTTGGGATGTGCATATAAGTAATCCTTACTCAGGGCTTAATCTTTGTGTAAAAATGTTAATAATGTTAGACAGATGTTAGGTATTGTATCTGGATCTGGGGTTTACAATTAAGGAGCTTGTCTTAATTTTGTTTCAGTTTATTTGGCCATTACGTCATCTCATTTCATGTCATGTATCACAAAAGAAAATATTGCCAGCCCAGCTATCTGGAATTTTATAAATGGTTATCTGTCATTTGTGAATAGCAACATGATTCATAGGCCTGTGTTACAAATGTATTAGAACTGTATGTCATATTGTATAGACGTGTGTGCTAAAGAGGTATTTTTATACGCTATTGTAATTGTTTAGATGTATGCATTTTAACAGGAGATTAACTTGCAAAACTTAAGAATAGTTGAGATTGAAGTACTTTATTGATGAGCCATAAACAAGAGATGTTATCTTTCAGTTTCAGTCAACACGACACAGGATGCCTACATTAGGGGACTCTCTGTGTTGCCTTGAAAGAGAGATAATTTCTATTGAGATGTAGGAGTGTTTTATTGTTTTATGACTTCCAGGATCTGAAAATATCCGAAGGTTATGTATTTTCACAGGGATATGCTAAATGCTAGCAGTTTCAAGCAATGGTTGTCATTGAGCCTGGGAACTGAAGTCAGGTGACAAAATGTGATGTCATCCTGCAAGTATCCCAGCAGTAATATTTTATATTAATTTAAAAAGTCTCTGAGAGAAAGCGAGACTGTACATTTTGTATCTGTCTTTGACCAGACTACAACATCAGCTAGAAGATCCATTCACCACACTTGTCATGCTGTAATAGTAAGTTTCAGGTTACAGTAATTTCTTTTAGATATAGTCAGGAATATAGCTGAGCTTAATTTAGATGTTTTTTTTTTATTTGAGACTGTCCTGCAATGCTGTTTTTAAATATTTCCTGTAATTTTAAACTCTGAAGGCACTGTGAATACATATTTAGTATTGTCTTGTTCTTTTATTATTTATTATTAAATATGTTTAAACCTTTCAGTTGTGGCTTGTCTGTCTAGAGAAATTTAAGCTCTTAGAGTACTTGCATATCTATTTGGTGACACTGTAGGCCACTCCTCATAGCCTTGTTCTTGGTCAAACTACCAGTTGGATTAATAGCGACCTTACACAGTAGGATTGGCCACCCTTTGTTAAGGGCCTTAAAGTAGCCAAGTTGTGGCTGGTGGTGGTGGAAACTACCTTATACTCTGGGCAAAGTGGTCATAAGTTCATAGGGTCATACTAGGCTATCTGCCCTGGGGCAATTATAAGCCTAGCCCGATTCTGTATGGCTTACGCCACCCCTTGATTTGAGTATACTGTGCCCTTTTTAAGGTTTAGTTTACTGTGCCTCTGTCTAATAGTGACACAGGAGTAATCCCTGGGACAAACCTATGATCCCCCATCCACTTATCGAGATTCTTCTTGAAGAGATTCAGTGAGGTGCTCTGCCTCACATGAACTGGAATTCTATTCCAGAGAAGGGAGCCTCTGGGTTATGAACCTGTCCCTCCAGCAAGTTCTATTTATTTCTGTGCTAAGGTTCAAGTCCCTCGAGTGCGTGGCTCTAAGGGATTTAGATTTACTGAGGTGGAGCATGTCCATTAATTCTGGATTTGACATAGCTTTGTATGTCAGGCATAGATCACCTCGAAGTAGGCGGTATGCAACTGAGTAGAGCTGGAGTTTTTTAACCGAGCAGCATATGGCATCTGTTTGAGACCCTTGATCCTCTTGGTGAGATACTTTTGGGGTCTTTCTAATTGCTGCAGGTGTCGGGTAAAGTACATCCCAAAAGGGGCGTTGTATTCTATGATGGGCCTGATGAGGGATGAATAAAGGGGCACGGTTACCTCTCTTGATCTAGATGTGAAACCCTTCGTGATGAGGTGGGCTATGTAGAAGGTCTTTCTAACCACTTTGGCAATGTGGTTTTCAAAGGAGAGATTGCTATCAACTTGGGTCCCCAGGTCCCTAATAACTTTTTCTGTACTTAATGGGTTTCCGCCTATGTGGAAATTTGAGGGCACATTGTTTTTGCCAAAGGGTATGACTATACATTTTTTGGCATTTAGCTTTAAACCATGGCACTGGCACCAGTTATCTGTCTCTGTGAGACCTTTCTGAAGGATGTTTGTGTCAGCTGGAGAGTTGATTATGGTGCCCAGTTTGCAGTCATCTGCGAACTTGGTGAGCCATAGTCCTCCCACGTTTGCCTGTACCTCGGAAAAGTATATACCGAACAAGAGTGGTCCCAGGACAGAACCCTATGGGACACCACTTGTGACCAGTTTTGAGTCTGACATGGCTCCAGCAACTCTCACTCTGTGGGTTCTGTCTTTGAGCCAGTTTGCGACCCATCTTGTGACATAGGGGTTTATATTTAAGCTTGATAGCTTATCTATGATGCCCGAGTGGGATATTGTGTCAAATGCCTTTGCAAGGTCCAGATAGGCTGTGTGGACTACCTTCCCTTCATCTATGGCTTTGGTGACTGTTTCAAAGAAGTCAACCAGGTTCAAAAGGCAGGATCTGCACTTGACAAAGCCGAACTGGGTAGGATCTCGTGTTTGTAGGTCCCCAATGTCTTTGTTTATGAGCTCCATGATGATCCTCTCCATACCCTTGCAGACTAAGCTAGTCAGGCTTATGGGGCAATAGTTTCCAGGGTCCGTAGAGGCTCCACCTTTGTGGAGTGGGACCACTGTTGCTGTACGCCATTCTGTGGGCACATATCCTGTAGTGAGGCTGAGATTGTATAGCTGTTTTATTTGAGGGATTAGTTCCTCTTGTAGTTCATGTAGGATGCAACCTGGGATGCCATCTGGTCCCATGGAAGCAGTGTTTTTTGCTTTGGAGAGGGCAGCCTTCACCTGAGCATCTGAGATGTTTGGGAGGCAGCCCTCTGCCGGGATAGATACTTTCTTTTGGGGAGGGGTGGAGAAGTTTGCACTGAACCTGTCTGCCAGGATATTGGCGATGTCTGTGGGTTCAGTGTATTTTTGTCGTTTAGAATCAACTCAGAACAAGTCTGGTAGTTGCATCCCAGGTTTCTAACATAACTGAAAAGCCTTATGATTGTCTTTGGTGTCCTGTGCAATTTTTCTCGAAGCTGGCCTTGGAGGATTTTATGAGGGATCGTAATTTTTGCTAGTACTGATCAGAGATGCCTTCCCTATTAGGGATTTTGCTCTATCATGTAGTAGCTTCCTCCTTCTGTTGTACAGTTTATTTATGGCAGGGGTCCACCAGACTGGAGGCCTGCCTTTGGATGATTGGGTCTTGGTTTTGTTTGGGATAGCATGATCCATGCATTCCTGGAGATGTCCGTAGAATGCATTTATATAGGATTCTGCAGTTTGGGCTGTAGTTTCCACTGGCCCTGGGGCCTTGAAGGATTCTACTTCAGTGAGAAGTTCGCTTTTGAGAAGTTTTTCACTGTGGTTTTCTGTGCTGGTAAGTCATAACTAGTAAACCTGTGCCAGCCTTTCCCAGGTGTGTGTGTGTGTGTGTGTGTGTGTGTGTGTGTGTGTGTGTGTGTGTGTGTGTGTGTGTGTGTGTGTGTGTGTATGTGTGTGTGTGTGTGTGTGTGTGTGTGTGTGTGTGTGTGTGTTTGTATCTCAGCCAAATCTTAAAGTGTGTGTATGTCAGCTGCTTGTGCAGGGACACGAAGCACTGGTTGAACAGAGAGGGTGCTGGAGGTGTTGGTTTGGCCACTCACCTGAGATTTCTACCCTATAGCTGTGCCAGTGGAAAGTCTTACTGGGGATCTGGAGAAAGAGGGAAAACCAGCCCCAGACTGAATGTGGTCGTAGTGTGCTCTTAAGAGAAATTTCACCTTACTGTCTAGGTACTTGTCATCCTCCCAGTGTGTACATCTCCCAGTGTTGCCAGTGGTGAGGATTGGTTCTCCTTGATTATTAGGCTAGTGTTGGGTCATAACATCAGGTAGATTTGAATTCCTTGCCATTTCTTTTAATTTTTTTCTGTGCATTCAGCGTCTTTGTTATGTTCTATATAGTCTTCATCAATATTTCTCCAAAAACTGTCTATTTCTTCATTTTTTGGTGATGATTCCCTCCCTTTTGCTTTGTTTCACCATTCTCTATATCAGGTTGTTGGGTCATCAATGAATTGCTTATTTTGTACTTTTACTTCATATTTATCTGCATATCTTCTAATTTCTTCTGCCTGTGCTTATGTCTTTAGTTTATTTACAATCATGTATGATACATTGTATTGCTTTTACCACATCTATTTTTCTAAGTATTTTTGTTGATCTGTTCCTTCATTTGTATTCTTCTAACAGTGACATTTCTTGTCTTAATTGCTTTATAGTTTTCCATATTCAAAGCTTCCATGATGGCATTTTATTTCTTCCCTTCCTTTCCCTTATTGCTCTGCATTTCTTTGGTAAGACTTTATCTACAGCACAGTAATATTTCCTATTTATTTCTGCTATATCGCATGAAGTTCTATTAATAGTCTTGATTACTGTGTTTATCAGTTTTTTATCAGACCTCTAACATTTTGGCTAATTTCCTTTCTATAATGTATTTATTTCAATGATCTTAATGCTCTCTGTTTCCTACTGGCATTCTACAGAAAGTTCCAGAACATCTTCCTGTGACATATGCTCTTTAGCTGTATCATGCGTCATCCATTGCTCCTTCATATGGAAAGTCATTGGCCCACCGCTCCATAACATTGTTTCCATCAGAATTGCACTATTTCATGCTCCTTCACTTGCTGTGCAGTTCCAGCTGAACTTTTGCAATGGTTTCCTACTGAAGGCTCAAGACCACATCATGTGGCAAATCAACAGATGCTTCCTGTTCCTTCTGTTTCTCCTTACTTTGGGGATTCATTGTTTCATTACCTCAGTTGGATTTTCTACACTAAATCCTTCACTTCACAGGTAATCCATAACTTCAGTTTCTATTGCTTTAACTTCTCCATTACTAATCCTCTTTTCTATGTTCTCTTTTGTTTTCTAATTTTTTTCTATTGTGAAATTTTCCATATCCAGGTTTCTTTGCCTGTATTTCTCTTCAAATATATTTGGTGCTGCTTTTTTATTGATTAGTTTTGATTTCTCCTTTGCATATATTTTGCACCATAACAAATCTCTTTTACTTTTCTATGTCCATGTTCCTTCTTTAGATGTCTCCCACTCCACCTGTTTGTCTTTAATATGGGAAGCCGTCATTCCATCATGATGTGCAATGATCTTTGCTGGACTTTCTACACTGAAACCTTCACTTCACAGGTATTCCATAAGTTCATTTTCTATTTGTTTAACTTCTACCTTACTGAATATCTTTGGAGATACTTTTTTGTATTTCTTAGCTTGGCTTTTTGCTTTGCACAAATATTGTACCATATCAGATCTCTTTTTCTTTCCCATGTCTATGTTTCTTTTCTTATGCCATAAAAAATCTCTGGGTTTTGTTCTTTAAATTTCCGCACTTCCCGTGCCACTTCTTTTTTCCAGGTGGCCCAACGTTTCCATGTCTATGTAATGTTTTTCATGCATCTACTGTATTGATGAATGTATATTTGCATTTGAAATTTTTGACATTTTTTCTTGTGCAAGTATTATTCTTTCCTCTATTTTCTCTCTCTTAATCATTCTGAATATCTTCTTTCTGGAACTTCTGGGCATCTTGTATAATAGCAACAATGCATATCATCCTTATCATCAACAGCAGACACTATCACCATTGTGTCTTATTTTGGCCTGTCAGTTTTTGTTTTTTTGTGGACTACTACTTGTTTCTACAATGGAGGTGGGGGGTGGCATTCTCCCTTTGAGCCTGGCCTAACCTCATTGCAGGAATGTTTCCATGTCTTGAGGATTGTCATTTTTCTCCACTCCTGGCACCAGTGTACACACCAGGATCAGGTACTTTTTTATCCTGGGACTTGTGCACCCAGCTGTCTTTGTATTTTATTTTTTAACCTATGTCTCTCCATCATATATGTTATGTAAGATACAATTTATATAGCAATGTTGTCTGCATGAGATTTTGTGATAACAGGATCCATCATATGAAGGTACTCATCAAGACAGGGAGTAAATGGAGACAACAGAACTGGCAGTAATGGCAATGGGATAGAAGGCAATATGGAACTTATGTTGGGAATTTGCTTTGTTGAGGTATGCAGGGCTAATAAAGGTGTGTATAGCCTAAGATACTGACTTTAGCATCTGTAGTGTAGATTAGCATTAACAGTGCTGGGCATGATTTACAGAATGCACAGCAGTCAGAAATGACCATTGGGGGTGTGGCCAAAGATGCTAATGAAAGTGTTTAAGCCTAAGATACTGACTTTAACACCTGTAGTACAGATTATACTTAACAGTGCTGGGCATGATTTATAGAATGCACAGCAGTCAGAAATGACCATTGGGGGTGTGGCCAAGGATGTTAATGAAGGCGTGTATAGCCTAAGATACTGACGTTAACATCTGTAGCACAGATTAGCATTAACAGTGCTGGTCATGATTTATAGAATGCACAGCAGTCAGAAATGACCATTGGGGGCGTGGCCAAGGATGCTAATGAAGGTGTGTATAGCCTAAGATACTGACGTTAACATCTGTAGCACAGATTAGCATTAACAATGCTGGGCATGATTTATAGAATGCACAACAGTCAGAAATGACCATTGGGGGCTTGGCCAAGGATGCTAATGAAGGTGTGTATAGCCTAAGATACTGACGTTAACATCTGTAGCACAGATTAGCATTAACAATGCTGGGCATGATTTATAGAATGCACAACAGTCAGAAATGACCATTGAGGGCATGGCCAAGGATGCTAATAAAGGTGTGTATAGCCTAAGATACTGACTTTAATATCTGTAGTACAGATTATCCTTAACAGTGCTGGGCATGATTTGTAGAATGCACAGCAGTCAGAAATGACCATTGGGGTCATCGCCAAGGGTTTTAATGAAGATACTGACTTTAACATCTCTCTTTCTCTCTCTTTCGGCTTTTCCCAGTTAGGAGTCACCACAGTGGATCACCTTGTCTGCTCATGATTGGCAGTAGAGTTTTACGGTGTCAAGTTGCCAGCCCAGCGCCCAACCTTCCACAGAAGGCACACACACACAAACTCATGCCTAGGGCCAATTTTAATGTGTCCAATCCACTTGCAGCATGTCTTTGGGGATGCGGGAGGAAACTGGAGCACCCGGAGGAAACCGCCATGACAGCAGGGAGGACATGCAGACTCTGCAATGAAGGCACCCCAGTCAAAGATCGAACCAGAGAGCCTCTTGCTGTGAGGTGACATCGCTAACCGCTGCACCATCGTGGCCGTCCCACTGACTTTAACATCTATAGTACAGATTACCCTTAACACTGCTGGGCATGACTGATAGAATGCACAGCAGTCAGAAATCACCATTGGATTGATGAAGGTACTGAAGCCATAGACCCGCCATGGGAGTGGGGAGAGTGCAGGACTGAGGAAGAGCATTTTGACATGTGTGTACCCATGTGTGTGAATGTCTGTATTAATATGTGGTTGCTTCTGTGTCCATGTATGTGATTGATTGTATTAATGTGTGATTGCTTGTGTGTGTCTGTGTGTCTGGTGTCTGTGTGTGTGCAGAAGCTTAGCTGATTCAATCAGTACCCTGACCCCTCAGCTATTCAGGTGAAGAGCCAAAAAAAACAAAAAATCAAAAAAGAAAGTTGATTAGTACATTGTATGGGATTATTGCAGTTATTTTTATACAACCCCATCTCTTCCACTGAAGTGGAAAAAAATGGATATTCCTTCTACTGGCACACCAAACAGGTGGTGGCCAAATGTATCAGATATATGACACACACATACCCCTCCCTTCTGCCCTAGCCATTTGTGTCCCATTTCTGTACCCTGCACCCAATCCTCCTTCAACATAATTTATTTAAAAAAAAAAAACAATCTTCCTTTGAACTGAGGCAAACTGTTTGACAGAAATGCAGCAAAGGGTTGCTACAGTTTATACCCTGCCTGCATGGAATGCTATAATGCTCATGTTTTAGTTTAAAAAACACAATACTTGTTTTTTAACTATAAAAATAGCCTCCTGCAAAATGTAGCAATCACTTGCTTCAGTTTGTACCTCACATGGAGCACTATAGGTCTCTGGTTTGACTGTAAATGCTATTCTGGCTTTTAAAAGATGGTATTGCTTTAAAGAGAGTTTTAGATCAGCTGTTCAAGCCCCCCCATTCACTTTACACCCACGGCAGTTGCCCCTCACATCCCACCCTAGCTATGCTACAGTCTGTGCATGTGCCTGCATGTGTATGTATGTGTATGGTACAGTGCTCAGGTTTTAATTAAAACATTTTTTTTTTTTTACTTTTAAACTGTTGTAGTTGCTACAGTTTGGATCACATGTGGAATGCTACAGTGCTCAGGTCTGACCGCAAATGCAATACTGGCTTTAAAAAGGTGATATTACATTAAAGAGTGATTGGGATCAGTTGATCATTGCCACCAACACTTTGTGCCTGGGGCAGTTGTGCCTTTCACCGCACCCTAGCTATGCTTCCGTGTGTGTGTGTGTGTGTGTGTGTGTGTGTGTGTGTGTGTGTTTCTGCATGCATATGTGTATGTGTGCATGTATGCATGGGCACACATGTGAATATGTGTGTGTGTGTGTGTGTGTGTGTGTGTGTGTGTGTGTGTGTGTGTGTGTGTGTGTGTGTGTGTGTTTGTGTATGTGTGTGTATGTGTCTGTATTTGTGTGTGTGTCTGAATTAATGTGTGGTTCCTTGCACTGTTGTGTACATGTGCATGTGCACATACCAATGTGAACTGCTGCATGCAGTGCTTCAGAAGTGCTCTCATCAGCTGTTGTGGGGATGCACTAAGGTATATATATATATATATATATATATATATATATATATATATATATATATATATATATATATATATATATATATATATATAGATAGATATAGATATATATATATAGATATATATATATATCTATGATAAAAAATCCAAGGGGAATGTTAAGACTGACACTGTCCCAGTAGCCAATCCATCTTCCTCATTGGCTGGCTTTAGCACAGAGGTCTGTGTTTCTGGCTCCCCTAGCAGCAGGAGTTATCCAAGTTCAACATAGCAATCCAGGAACTCTTGCTTAGGGGAAGAAATGCCCAGTATCAAATAAAATAAAATAAATAAATGGATAAATAAACGAATAAGTGAATGAATGAATACAAGATTTGCATACTGGGGAAATATCTTTACTGCTTTTGTTTTAGATACAGAGATTAT
The DNA here is from genome assembly GCF_019279795.1 of Protopterus annectens. NCBI lineage: Eukaryota > Metazoa > Chordata > Ceratodontiformes > Protopteridae > Protopterus > Protopterus annectens. The sequence goes on along the minus strand of NC_056726.1, from coordinate 46,188,672 downwards.
GAGGGTGGGTCGCTATAGCATTGCATGTTTATATTTTTATTTATATTTGTATAACTTAGATGTAGTCTGTACTCACATTTATTAGCAAATTTTCTTGAATTTTGCAAAAGAATTAGCACTGTATTTGGTGGCCTAACTCTTTAAAAATGCATCAGTGTGCATTGTCCAGAAAGTGAAACAAGAATACCCTGATGACTGCATGAAGGCATGGGTTCAAGCCTAAGTAATACTCATAATGGAAGTGCAGCTCCCTCCTTAAGTGCCTGTGATGTCTTCACATCTCCATGATACAAACAGCCATGCAAATTTATGTCTGAAGATAGCATGCTGTTCTGAATTTACAGTGAGCTATCTACATCTTATCGGAGTGGAATACACAATGCAGAAAGAACTGTAATAATCATGAGCTCATCATTTAGTCATTATTTTTATATCCACATTTACAGCCTCATAACTGAGCACATTTTTGTCAGAAGAGCTTCTTGCCAGCAGACTGAAGAATTTCACAAATGATGTGAAAAATGGCAGTTAGGGCTTATGTTAAATGGGTGTAAAATGATGCAGCTGTGTATCTGCATTGGAGTATTAGAAACCGATGAGGATGAGTGTAGAAATTTAAATAAGTTCTGATAACATAGCCACTTAGGTTGTTCATATATAAAATAACATAGAAACATGCAGAGTAATAAAGAAATGAATAATAAACCAACAAAAAATGCTTCTGTGTGGTGCAAGTTCCCCAATGCCCTGTTCATTCCACAAGGAGCATTCACCTCACAAATCCTTGGATTAGAGCAATAACCCACGCCTGGGTGTGGGTAATGCTGGATTTACTCATGGTTGGCGTGGTTTGGTCATGAGGGCGAAGCCTGAGTGGCCAAACAAAGCCAACCGTGGGTAAATCCAGCATTACCCACACCCAGAAATGGGTTATTGCTATTATACAATGACATTATTTAAGAAAAAAAAAAACTTTTCTTAAATAATGGCATTGTATAATGCCTCCTTGCTGCCCTTCCACAGCTGTCTGCTATTCTGCGGCAGTTCTGATGTACTGCACATACGTATGTCTACGCAGTACATCAGAACTGTGGGCAAAAGCAACGGAGAAAGCAAGATCTCCATTGCTTTTTACAAACTGTTTCGCTATGTTAATTGGGTTTAACATAGCGAGACAGCTTTAAAAAAAGCAACGGAGAATCTCCGTTGCTTTTTTTAAAGATGTCTCGGTATGTTAAACCCATTTAACATAGCGAGACAGTTTTGAAAAAAGCAACGGAGAAAGCAAGATCTCCGTTGCTTTTTACAAACTGTCTCGCTCTGTTAAAGGAGTTTAACATAGCGAGACAGCTTTAAAAAAGCAATGGAGAATCTACGTTGCTTTTTTTAAAGCTGTCTCGCTATGTTAAACACTCTGAGATATCTGTACCTTGCCTTCATGCAGTCATCAGTGTATTCTTGTTTCATTTTCTGGACAATGCACACTGATGCATTTTTAAAGAGTTAGGCCACCAAATACAGTGCTAATTCTTTTGCAAAATTCAAGAAAATTTGCTAAAAAATGTGAGTACAGACTACATCTAACTCGTTTAACATAGCGAAACAGTGTGAAAAAAGAGTTATAGTAATGGAAAAAGTCCAGGCGACCAGACCTTTTTCCATTACTATAACTCTGATTTACAATGTGCACGCTGACCAATCAGCATGCACGTTTTTGAATATTAATGGGGGGAGTTGTATAATATACAATACACTCTGAGATATCTGTACCTTGTAGTATTGGTGTTTTTGTTATGCTCATAATTTTGAAGGATTTTGCCCAATATTATAAGCAATGGCATCAGATTGGCTAATATGCATGTAGCTTGTTTTGTTAATTTGATAACAGGAAAGTTAAGCTGGCTCTTTGAAACTTTACAGTTAAAAGCAGACCTGGAAGCTGTATATACGTTTAACAGATAACAAGAAAGTTTATAAATGGATACATCTGAGTCATGAAAGCTGTTAATGTGCTAAATGCACTATGATATAATTATTACAGTTAACATTTATTAATTTCTGAGACCTTAACAATAGTACTTTGCTACATGGAACACAGTGGGCATTTATTTAAAAATATGTAAATAAATCCATGTAATGTATGTGTAAGCATATAACTAACGCTATGGTAAACCTGGCAAATACTAGAATATTCAGTTAATCTGTGCACTAAATCAAAATGTAATATAAAATTCAATTAAAGAATGTATCAAGAGGACATTTATTCTTCTCACTGTTAATTACAGTTGAAAAAAATGCAGCAGAGTCGAATGCGTGAGAAATTACACACTTTAATTCAAATAGTTTGACAGTGGAATGAACAAAAAAATAAAAAAAGACTATAACATGAAGAAAATAAAATCTATATAAGTCTGTGTATTTCCTAAACTCAGATAAACAGTAATGTTCATCAAAAAGAAAGGCAAAATAAATTAAGGGATGGTGGAAAAGTTCTTTTTCAAACAAATATGAGGCTTAGCTAGCTGGCTTTATGCCTAGTGTTAAGGAGTTTAAAACAAGAAGTGCTGCTTTCTTACAGTCTTAAACTGTTTGCCTATGGCCAGCATTTAGTTTATTTATTTATTGACATTTGTGAAATGGGTTAGTCTGGCTGGGCTAGTAGCCCATTTTCAGTGGAGACACGAAGAGAAAAGCTCCAGTTAAAAAGCATTTTACAGTATATGGAGAGTTACAATGCAAGAATAATACAATTTCAATACAGGTAAAAAAGAAAAACAAGTGGAGAGAAAAAACATACAAACAAAAATTGACAAGTAGCAAGTCACAAAAAATAGCAAAGTCAGTAGCTATAAACGGGTTATCATTCACTGTTAAGAGATTACAGTTTCTAGATAAATACCAGTAGGTCACACAGAGAAAAAAGGCCGGGACTAATACAAGTGGACTTGTAATGGGAATGAGATATAAAGAACAAAGGAGGAGTTAGGGAGGGTCCTGACAGGGGCACATTTTGTTGTTAAGCAGATAGAGTTTGAGAAGTTTTTCAAAGTATGATGGGAGGGTAAGGGAGCGTACGCTTAAAGGAAGTTTATTCCAAGCTTGGGCTATGGAACATTTTTTTAGTTTATTGACATTAAAAACATTTTATTAGAGCTCTTGTATATGCAAAAAGTTTGAAAAATACAGGAATTAAAGGATATGATGTGTTGCATTCAGTTTTCATGTTATGCAATTGTGACAACTTCATACTACAACCATTATGAAAAAGAATATACAAGTATTAGCTGAAGCATAGTTAAAAGCATTTATGAAATGGCACATCATTTTAAAATATTAGAAAATAATTTGAGTTAACTTTTTGGTAATGAATGTCCTGCACTTGAATGCAATCTTGGTTACACTTAATTTTTTTTATTTACTTTTTTATTCTGACATTTTCAACCCAACCACTGTTGGCTTCAGGCTTTATCACTTCTAGATCCCAATTGTCCTATCCTCTGCAGTTCCATATCATGTCAGGCTCCCTAGTGGGATGTACAGTAGCAGAGTTTTCCTTCTAGGAGATCTCCCGTGCATGTAGGCTCTAATTCCATGTATAGGCCATTAGGGGATGCACCTGCCAGGGCTTCAGAGTGGATTAGATTTGGTCAGGTAAGAAGTCATGATAAAGCTACTCACTGGGTAACTTCAGTCAATAAAGAATTCCTGCATCATGAAGAAAGCAGAAGATCAAGATTCCAATATCTTAAAGTATCCCTCCGTCTTAGAAATGTGTGTACGGCAAAAGTCAAAAAAGAAGAAAAGACCGCATTTCACAAATGTGCTGAAATTAAATGTTAATAATTCTAAGAACTTTTGAAAGGTTGCAAAAACAGTATAAAAGTTGGCTTCCTATTGTAATTCGGAGACATGTTAGTGTGAGCCCTAGAATTTAAAAAAAGTCTATAAATACAGGAAAACAGCAAATGTCAAACACCACTGTTCTCCTTTAAATGTGTTTTTACAGGGTCAACCCCACCGTACACTGATGTGGGAGCAGGCAAGTCTCTACCCTGAACCTACATATGTATACTGATGTTAAGACTGCCATACTTTGGGGAAAAAAGAGTATTCTGTGATAAGGCAATAGTGGACTGGAAAAATGAAAGTCCACATTTTCAGTCATTCAGTCTTGTTATTCTGGGACTCATACTAATCAGTGTTGGGCTATATAATAAAATGTTTTCAGTCTGTATTTCCACGTCTCCCATGACAGCAATGCAGAGATGCTTAGTGTACTGTACATCCCCAAAGCCCAGGTTTCAACACAGCCTGAACCCATCTTTCAGGATGACTTTATCCCATTCCTTTGCATTCTATTTTACCCAGAACAACTTTTTCCTCTAAACAAGGTGCATGACATATGTATATTCACCATACTAATGAGCTCCTACAACTCCCACCAATATCAATGCAGGCACAGTTTATACTCTACTGTACAGTCAGAACGAAATCTGTACCGCTTCTACTACTGAATGAAAGGCTTACTTCTCAGTCAGTATCTCCTTTCTAGCATCCAGTATAAGTGTTCTTAGCAAGGCTGAGTACTATGTGCCATTGTAACTGCAGCACACAATCCTGTCATCCTCTTTGAAAAAATATGGACTACCAACCTACTTTGCCAAGCCATATTTATGGTCTCCTCCTTCCACATAGTGTTTAGAAGGATTACTATCCACAAAACACCAGCAATAGTGAAAATTTTTAGCATTTCAGATTGGATATCAACTCATCCTGCCATAGCATTATGGAATTATTCAACTGTCATAGTCATCTCATATACAGCAGTGGGCTCATTTCCAGGTGATGATGTTTATACAGCCTTATCTGAAGGGCATTTTCACTTGCTTCAGGACTTCTTCA
>NC_056726.1:46016270-46178770 GCF_019279795.1 Protopterus annectens | reverse complement strand
TTCATTTACTTCACAGCTGCAGGTGTCCGTGCTGCGAATCAGCAAGCCTATGCAGATAGGCTGCTAAGGCTGTGCCACCAGGCAGGTTAGTAATTTTTCTGCATGTAGTGTTATATAAAATAAGTGAGAGAGCCTGGCTAAAAGTGTCTCAGCCCAATAATAAAGGTATAATAAGGCTTGAATAACCTCTCTGCATGAATTGTTATGTAAAATAAGTGAGAGAGCCTAAAAAAGAGTGTTGTAAACCATAAATGAAGGTATAATACATCCTGAATAAGATATCTGCATGCACTGTAATAACAAATAAATGAGAGAGCCACTAGAAAAGTGTTTAATGTAATTAATAAAGGTATAACAGCTGTAGTGTGCCTGTGTCACTTTCTTTGAAATGTAGATGCACTCTTGCAGTATAGAAACAGTAGTGTTGTATTAAGCGCTGTCAACCCACACCTGGGTAGGCCCACAGAAAGAGTACGAAGGGAGTGCCAGTATCCCTTAAGCATATATACAGTCCTCAACTGTAGTTTCAAGCCTGGCATGTATAGGTAAATCTGGCACATGAGTAGCTTGTAACTGTGTGCACTGGAAATGTTATTGTGCTGCTAGAAATGTAGGGGGCTGTTAAAATATAACTGATAATGTCACCTGAACACATCCAGATATGTAGACATATGAATATAAATAAAATATATAAACATGTAGTAGTAACATCTGCATCCTGGACAGTTTGTATAACAGATCCAGGTCAGGTACATAAGGAACTAGCAAAACACATCCCACAACATAATGGACATTGCCTAGTGTAATAATACATGTAGGGGATATATACCTGCAGTCAATAGGAATGTAGTGTAAAATATAAGTTCATATAAGTTGCTAATGGAGGTATCTTTTTACACCCTACTGTATGTGCATAAACAATGCAATTCCACACCTCAATAGGTATGTGTAATCTCAAAACATTTGTTGGGACATATGTCCTATTAGTTTATAAATATCTAGATAACTTTGATGCATGTGCCCTGTTCAAACACCACAATCTTGGTGGCCTGTTGCCACCATTCATTCCTGCATGCTGTTGGAATGTCCACTGTCGTTCAATATATGCATGTGTTATGCTTGCGTTTCAACTGTTGGAACTTTGGTGTGTTGGGTTAATGGGAATATTACTGCATGCTGTTACAACTAATTTGGAATGCTGTTGGCTATATTGTCATTAAATTCACCTAAACCCAGAACGTATGGGAAGGCCGGTCCCAGCGGACCCACCTGTCCCACTTCAGCTGGCGATGGCACCTGGCACCAGCAGGTCCGGTGCCCAGCCTGGGACCTCCTCCTCCATTGGCCCTGTGCCACCTTCAGGTGGAAGCACTGCAGGGGATGGGGCTCGTCCCCCCCATGCAAGCATGGCCAGAGGAGGGCCACCTTTCACCCTCCGAATGGTCCGGGCTGTCGTGCGTAGGGGGATCCAGTGTTCAGTCGCTGATCCCCTACGCCAGCTAGAGGCAAGAGTGGCATGACTCACGGGTGAGCCTGCCCCTCCTAGGCAGCCCCCAGCACAGCCACCCTCCGGGTTGTGAAGGTGCAGTGGTGACTGCCCATGGGTGGGGATCTCAGTTCCACTGTTACCATCTGTGGGCTCATGGGCTTGCGATTTCCAAACATCCTTCCCCATCACTTGTGTTTACCCACCCCATGTGTCATATTCTGCTCCTGTATGTGTCTTGTTTGTCTTGTCTGTTTACCTCCCCAACCTACCTCCCAAAACATACCTACTTCCCCTACTCCACATTCCATTCTCACCTGAAAAAAAAAAAAGGGCAATCTGCTGCCACAAAAAAATTACGGCCCATACATAGATGCCCATTTTGCACAGATGTCCGCTAGACACAGAAACTGAAATTCAATTGGCAGTACAACATACTTTGTTGTCCTCACCCCTCTCTCAGGGGTGGAAGGTTTCAAAATTCCATCCAAATTACTAGTATATGCACAGCTGTTGCTGTTAAAGAAATGGGCAGCTGTGGACCTTCCCTACACCTGTCCTGCACATCTCAAGCTATTTTCCCTACTGTCTTTCCCTCTTTGTGCCCCTTTTTCACCACTTTCCTATCTCCCCATTTTCTTTTCTTTCAAACAAATGAGCATGGGGGTTAGTGGGTGTAAGCACTTTTAAGCAGCAGTAAGCGGGTTTGAGCGAGTATGCGCATGTGTGCACTTAGCTAAATATTGCTGTCGCACAAACCCGCGCAAACCCACTTACAACTGCTTAAAAGTGCCTTAGTCACCTTGCATATGAGGGGCCTTGTTCTGCTCAGCAGCAAAATAAAACACCACTGTCAGTCTCAAACCGCGGACCTTGGACACACTAGACTGCATGAAGTACTACTAGGCCACAATAGATATACAGCAGGATTTTGCTGAAATATATATATCATGCATCAGAATGTGTGAATGTAAAGGAAAGATAGGAATGCCATAACACAAAACCTGTTCTGTGGAACTTTACCAGCAGTTGTTGTGGAATTGCATTACATGACTGTGATAACAGAACCAGACATTCTAGTAGTAAATAATGTTACAGCAGCACTTTACAACTCCCACACAGTATCATAGCAGGACAATGCCCACCCAAACGTACAAAATACCTGTGTGTTCAAGGTCCAGCAAGGATGTAGGTAGGCATACTCAGTACTGGAATTGTCCAGTTTCATGAGCATCCTGTGATAATGTCAACAAAATAAAAAGCCCAAACAGTGCAGAAGTGAGTACATTAATATCCACAGTATAGCTGTTCCCAAACAGTTCATGTGCCAAATGAAAACATCTCAATAACTACATATGTATGGCAGCTAATTGTGGATGTTGTAAAAAAACTCTATACTCCCATGTATCTCGTGTTAGCATTTCTAGGGGTGAGTACAATTCTACACTGTCAACTGTGTACTGGAAGAGGCAACATTCAGGTCTGAGTACAACATACAAATAACTGGCTACATCCTTAGCAACAGTTAGAAGAAGTATACCAACCTTCTGAGTTACACAACGGTGTCCACAGCAAACAAGCTTGGTCCCCACTCTGGAATTCTGAAAGGGCTATGCCTACCTGACCTAGCAATTTATAGCACTTGGTTGCTATGACAGTGAGTACTGCAAGTACCACACAGCAGGCTGCATGCAATTGCCAAATGGTGGCCACCAATTGGTGCAGAGGCCATCACATGCACATGTGCAGATACCTATAAAAGCAGTCTGTACTTGCTGTCCACACATGCAATCATTCCATTGCAGATACAGAGGGAGAGAGAGAGAGAGAGAGAGAGACAAAGAAAAGAAAAAGTGATGTAAAGTTAAGAAATATAACAAAAAGAATATATTGAAAAAAACAGTATACTGACAAAAGAAATTATATTGAAAAAATATCTTGAAAAGAAACTATATTGAAAAAAATCACTGAAATAAAATATATTGGAAAAAAATTTTGAAAGAAAAAATATAGAAAAAAAAACTGAAAAAAAATATTGAAAACAATATATTATGAAATATAAATCTATTTAAAAAAATCCTGAACAGTAAAAGAGATATTGAAAGCAAAACATATATTGGTAATAAAAGTATACCAGGATATACAATAACATATACGAACACATACAAAGGAAAGGTATGTAACAGCTATGTATTTACTGGAATGTAGTAGATGTTTATGAAGAGTACTCTATATAGTTTGAATCATCCATATGTTGCAACAGTACGTATCAATGCACAGATGCCCTGCATAACCACTGGCATGGGGAAATGAGTGTGTTACTGTGTGCAGTGGGATGTGACGGTGACATATGTAGTTCAGCAGTAAATGTCAAACATCTGATCCATGTTATCTGTGTTCTGTACAGTAGTGTGTACAATGCCTGTTTGGGATAGTAGCCCTTACAGTTATGCAAACATGGATGTGACAGTGTAACAAATGCATGATAGTCATATTAATGTGTAGCTTACCATTGGCAACAGCTGTACCAGGCTAGTATGCTAATTCAGCATTAGCAACTATGTATACACCCTCTAATACTACTGTGTGAGCACATGTGACTCCTTTTCATGTTGCAGCAAGGCCCAACAGGTCAGCCATGAGACACATGTACTTACAACAGTGTGGTCCTTGTGTGTGTATGGCACACACATACGGACAGATCTGTCCATGTCAGATATATTAGAATCTGTACATGTGCATTGAGCAAGGGACATACTGCAACTGTTTGTGAAAGGTGTATGTATATATATATATATATATATATATATATATATATATATATATATGTTGTTGAAGGTTGTTATGTGCATATTTCTATGTAGGTTGTAGTGTGTGGCAGACCAGACAGCATACAGTGCTGGTATATGACATGTGGTGGTTAAACACTGTGGGTATGGTCCATCAGGTTTGCAGTGTTGCAGCCAGTGAGGCCTGCTAAAACTACATTGGCTGAGAACACCTTCAACGCATTCTGCACAACACTGTGCAATGTTATGACATAACTGTATTTGTCACAACCTTCCCATACTTGATATACCCACCATAACAGGTGGACTGTATATGTGCCTATATGTATATCTATATGTACAGCAATGGATCTTCATATGTATGTGTATATATATATATATATATATATATATATATATATATATATATATATATGGGTCTACGACTAATGACCGAAACGCAGCGATTCCCGACAGGATATTCACCCGGCGAGATGACCGACAGGTAAGTTTACCGACAGGGTTATTTGCCGACAGCGGAAAGACCGACAAGGGAATGTGCGATCGTGACCGTAAGTGCGCGGTCGTGACGGAGTTAGAGCGGTCAGGTAAGTGCTCGAGATTGTGGGATGTCGGGTTAGGCTGTGGGAAAGGTGAGTGTGTGTTTGTGTCGGAGGTATGGTTCGGTAAGGTAAGTGTGTGTTAGTGAGTTACTGTAGTTTAGGGGCGGGTTAAGTGAGTTAGGGTTAGGGTGCAGGTAGGTGATGTGTGCCGGAGCTTGGGCTAGGGGTGCGTGTGCGTTAGTGTGAGCTTGGGCTAGGGGTGGGTTAAGTGAGTTAGGGTTAGGGTGCAGGTAGGTGATGTGTGCGTTAGTGTCGAGCTTGGGCTTAGTTAGAGTTAAGTGGGTTAGGTTAGGGTGCAGGTAGGTGATGTGTGCGATAGTGTCGGACCTTAGGGTTAGGGTTTGGGTCAGGGGCTAGTGTGTATGCTATGTAGTGTAGTGTGTTGTTTACTTTCCGTGTGTCGGTGTACTGATGTTGGTGTTTTGCGTTGTCAGGTTTGTGTGATGTCGGTCATTTGGTGTCGGTGAGTTTTGTGTCGGGAATCGTGTCGGTGTTTAGAAGTAGACCCATATATATATATATATATATATATATATATATATATATATATATATATATATATATATATATATATATATATATATAGAGAGAGAGAGAGAGAGACAAGAGTCATAATTACTGCAACAGATGCCTGGTGACAAAGCCATGGACTCAAGCTCAATGTTGACACTGTACTGGCATCCCTCCTTGCAAAGACTCAGTACACATGAACTGCCATATAGGTGGTAGTCTACTCAACACCGAAGGTGTGATAACAGACCATGGGACACAAGTGGACAGTAGTCTCCCCTTCGATAGAAACAGTGCCACACTAGTCATGTAATCTGTCTACGTGGCACACGTCATCACAAAAGGTGTGTCATCCAGGGAAAAATAGGTCAGTGTTCCCCTCTACTCCACACACATAAAACCCAGTATAGAGTACAATGCCTGAATGTGGTATGTACCTCACAAGACATCTACAGCAAGTGGAAAGGACACAGACATACCTCAAAAAGAGTGATACTGGCATCAAACAGATGCCCTATGCAGACCGTCCCACAAACCCACAACTAGAATGTGTCACATACCGCCTACCCAGAGGTGACCTCTGACTGACATACTAAGCAATGTCAAACCCAGATCTGTTGGACATGCTCCATGTAAACAGATCACAATCTGTACGAGCTACACGCTCCAGGGACCCATACCCTTTGACCACAATAAACAGCACATGCTGGAGGGAAAGATTCCTATCTCAGAGACGTCCCATACTCTGGAACTAACCAACTATCCATAACAAACAAAACACCTAATTAGCAGTCATCATAAATAATCCTGGAGATTGGATGGGAGATAGTGAATACACCCAGGCAATCACCTCAGTGTCTCTGCTTGACTGGGCCACGTGTAATTTAAATACCTATGTGTCAGAGGCCAGGGTAGCGTATGGCTAGAGTTCTATAGGCCCTAGGTCCAATAGCCTCTTACATACCTATGAAGAGATACACAGCCACATGTACTTGTTGCAATAATCAATATGTGAGGTTGACTGAGTGTGATGGTGAATATATTGTTGAATGTGTCAGAGTTCGGTATATGTGTGATAGCTTAGTGGGAAACTGTTTCAGTCATGGTATTATGTGTCCTAGCTGTGATCCCAGCAAAAGATGTGTATGCAATTGTTAGGCAGAAAAAGCAGTATGCCATACGGTCTGACGTAGTCCCTTGTTGTCGACTGGGGTGTCCCATTGTAGGCTAAAGCAGTACATGTATGCTTATTGGGTGTTACTGCTGTTGAATCCAACTCCTGTATGAACTGTAGTACTACCTGAAGCTGTATACCTAAACAGCACAGTATGGTGCATGTGCACATTTATTGGAACCACTGTTATGTGTGTTCCCTGTAGTCCTCACAAATTACATACCTCAGGCATAAGGACTGGTAACTACTGACACAAAGTACTGTAAGGTACACAGGTAAAGGCCACCTGGGTCGCCATACCTTTGTGTCTGTTATGTATGTCTGCTTTGTGTGTGGGCATGCCTGTACCATGGCCTCGGTCATATGTGTGTTACAGGATATAACTGCGTATCTAGCAACATGTATAGTCTAGTACAGCAGTATGCCACCTATATTAACGAATGTGCACATATGTTAGGCAGGGGTCCGCCATCAATGACTAGTGTGGTATACTGGTACTACTGTCAGTGGACTTTACATTCATTGCAATGGATTACATACTTCATGATGCATTAGCATGATATACACCTCCTGTGGCTAGGTGGTGCATTGTGTCACATACAGTGTGCCATGCACTGTTGTATAGTCTTACTTACTGTTATAACTTTGTTGCTGTGCAAAACATGGTTTGATATATAGAGTGTGCCAGGCACTGTCGGGTATTTGAGTGCTGAGAACTGATATGTGGTATTGAAAGTGTGTATCTTCTGACAGCCAATAGGTTGCTATATATGGCAGTTAATTTATATCTGTACTTTAGAATGTTACGTGTGCCACATGACTTGCTCACACATATTGTTTAATTGTCTTTCAGGGTAATGACCCACCATCGTAACCCGGCATATAGCACAGCTGAGGAGGAAGCCATCACAGCGAGCCTGGTGCAGCACTATGCACTGCTGTTCTCCAGAACCAGCCAGGACTGGCATGAGCGGGCTGCGCTGTGGCAAGATCTTGTCCGTAGGGTAAATGACATAGGCATGCATAACCGGACATATGAGCAGGTACTCCATCACTGCAGTTATTTAATTAGACATGTCCGGCAGCGTGCATCTGATATCCACAGACAACAGCTTGCCACAGGTGGGGAGGTAGCTATCCATCCCCCCCTCACCAGAGTGGAGGAGCTACTCCTGAGCCAGGTGGCTCCTGGCCAACAACAACCACAACAATTAACATGCATCATCATGGAGGCCGGAGCCACCCAGCAGGTTGACATGGAGTGTGCAGGTAACATGGCATAGCTGTAGAATACTGTTACCTCTATTGGTAGAGCATGCTTATGTGAGATGTGTACTGTGTAGTTAGACAATGTGGTGCCTAGTGTTGTGCAATACTAATAATTAGGAATATAATCTGTAGGCCTGTGACTGTCCACCATTGTACTACTGTAAGATTGCAAACACACAGTAACAATGCCACAGTTGTTGCCACTGACAAAGTGTCTGATATCCTTGTAGGTCCCTCTGGTGTGACAGCAAGGCAGCAGAGCCATGCTGGTGAGTGTGTTATACCTTTAATATTGCTAATTAAATGTGCATGTCATAGGTGAGGTGTAGGCTATGTACATGCAACACACATACACATAATGCATGCTGTGCATGTTTGCTGTGAGACTATGCACATCCTAGTAATGTGGGTAGCTGCCTAAAACACATGCAATACACAGAGCATCCCACACAATTGTGGCAACACTGTAGTGGACATCGGATAGGCAGAGTCGATACACATGCACACAACATACACACCTTTGTCATACGCAGTACACGTTAACATGCTACACATGGTGTATTCAGACACCCCCTTTAAGGTCACACTACAGTATCCCAAACCTCATCCACACAGCACACTTAATATACCTGAGGGGTAGATGCCTCGCATGTGGCTGTGCAACACTCTTCAACACATGACACATTCATGTTAGGCAATGCCCCCTATTGGGCACCTCACAAACCCATGTAACAACTGGCCTTGAAATGGTGAATGCAGCCATGGTACTCCAGTTCAGGTACAGCATGCTATGTGCCAGTCTGGCACACATTAGTAGCCTTGAGTGACCACATGATGCTGCATGATGATGGCTCATGGTACTGCACCCCATCCAGTTACATTGGCCACAGTAATACACATATCATGAATTGCTATTCACCTCAATGTTGTGTGTGTGCACACATATGCACCTATATGCAATATGCATAGTAATCCCCATTTGTAGAAAGTGACACACATATGTCTTGTAATACTATTGGGGTGTATAGGTCACATGACACACATTGTGTATGTGTGATGTTTCATGTTGCAGTTGTGTGGTAGCATGCCATGTCATGGCTGGCACTGGCATGTCCACATTATGTCCTACACATACCATAACTACTGTACAATGGCTATGTTGAGCAATGGTATTCCATCAGATATACATGCACCATTCATCCTGTGTGTATACATAGCATGCATGTGCTACACCTGTGTCCACAATCATCTGCTAAAGACACAGATGCTCTAATCAGAAATGGATATCTATGTTACACACTGACACACATCCAGCCATGGTATGTATACCTGTGACTGATGGTGCACAGGACATTGCAGGGCTTTTAATACCTGCACAGCAATGTTGTGTCCATGTACACATTGCATTCCAGGGTGAGGTCATTCACTGAACAAAGCACACATGCATCAAGGTCATGTATACTGATATTAGCAATGGCTGTCTACACTCACACTGCATGCTGCTGAGAAACACACGTCCTGCATGCTGTCATGTTTGATATAAATGTTTGGCTGGTGATACTGTACCCCAACATCACACGCTATTGAGTATGTTCAGGATTGCTGGTGGTGTGTGTGTGTGTGTGTGTGTGTGTGTGTGTCTGTACTAGTGAGGAGTGTATTCGTGTGCATGTGTGCATGTGTTCATGTGTGTGTGTTCATGTGTTCATGTGTGCATGTGTGCATGTGTTCATGTGTGCATGTGTGCATGTGTGCTGACATCATGTACAGGTCGTAAAGTGTGTTTCCTGTCTCCCTCTCACAGGTGCTGATACTGGGCTGGTTCAATGCAGCAGGGAAACTGCTGTCACTGAGCATGATAGTGACAATGAAGATAGGTGTGTTGAGGCACAGGCATGTTTGCCAGGGTCTATCATTGGGCCACCAATTGACACTACACAAGTGTCCACCCCATCCATGCACACAGTCATACTGCCAATACATCCATCACCAATGCCCTTGGCGGAGGGACAGTGTACAGCCGGCATTGGCCAGGGCAGTGTGGTATCCATGGTACATGCATCTCGACACAGCAGCCATACCCAGATGTCTCGAAGGGTACCACATAAGTAGATGTCCAGGGGTTCTCGTCGGAACACTGCTGCCCATCATGCCACTGGCAAACGTGCCACAGGCTTAACTACCTCACTCATGTTCCAGGCTGTCATGGAGGCACAGGCACGTATGGAACAGTACACCAGACAGGGATTGAGAGCACAGAGGGCACATAACATTGCCGTAATCGACAGTATCTGTGACCTAGCTGGTGCCATCCGCAATTACACTGAGGTCACAGATAGACGTTGGGGAGAGACACTAGATGTCCTCTGCAATGTCATGTCCATGTGTCAGGACAGTGTGGGATGGTTGAGTCATTGATGTGGATGTATGCCAGCAACATCAGCAGCTGGCAGTCGCCGCGGATGTCCCTCAAGCAACAGCTGCTCCCGTAGTGCCAGTACCAGCCCCAGCAATGTTGGGGGTGGGCTGTCCATAGAACGTCCTAGAAGACCATGTGCACGTGGCTCTGGACAGTCCCAGCAGGGACCTGGGTCCAGTGTACATCCATATACCTCTGGGGATAGTACCCAGTCTGGCTTGGTACCTGATAGTGTCAGTAGCACCCCTACCAGGCACAGGTACTGTATCCATGGCCAGAGATGGTGATCTGTAAAGCCTCACAGGTGCAGTCTGTGGCTGTCCCACAAGAACCCATATGTGGCAGCTACATGGTGGAACTGTGTGCATCCAGACACACACACACATAATCCAGACACCTAGGGCTAACACATACCCACACACATTACATCATCATTGGCCCATACCATTATTCTTGCCCCTCACACACACACACACACACACACACACACACACACACACACACACACACACACACACACACACACACACACACACATGTTGATTGGATGGCTCACTGTAGGCCTCTGGCAGACCAACAACACACCCTGTGCATATGATGAAACCTGTGCCACCTCCTGTCATCTGTAACATCAATGCAGGAACAGGCTACCATGGTGCTGATGCAGAGGGTGTCTTTATAGCAGTATAGCAATGTTAATATGTTGTCAGCAGTAGAGTGTAATGATATGCTTGAAGGTGTAGCTGAGCAGGCATGATGCATTAAAGCTATGATTTTTATTGTAGTGTTGTTTACACCAGTGTTAGTTCCAATTGTATATTGCCCGCCCATGTGCCACTTGGCTGATGTGTGCAGTATTGGCAGCATGCGTTAGAGAGTGGGCAGTATGTGTGGGAAGTGTGTAGCACATATTTGCAGGTGTACAGTTGAGGAAATGGTGGAGGTGCACTGTCTGCATGTACATGCATAGTGGACACATGGGCAGGGTGACATGCTCTGTATTACACAGTAACACTCCATAGTTTCTATTGGTGGCCAGTATGCATTGTACTACACATATTTTGGAACCTGACTACACATATGTGTATGACATAGTTTGGCACTGTGCTGTGGGTGATACTGTTACTATCTGTCATTGTTTTGCATTCTGGTAGTATACATGACTGCAACAGCCTGACCATAACCAATCGTTAGCTGATGTCCTGACAACTGACGTACAGATGTAGGACACACAGCAACATTTGGATCCTTCAGGTACTATACTATGCCAGTAACCAGTGGTATTCAGCTGCACCCATTATTGAAGCCACTCCTGTTCAGCATATGGCTCTCTTAGGTACAAGCAATCAGAGTAGGGATATGTCTGTTCACGTGTGCTAATGCATACTGTGGCCTATACTGCATTCTCCAGGTGACACACACATCCTCCACAAGGGTATCATATAGACAGATACCTGTTGTCAAACCCATGCTGTAAAGCTATAGGTGAAACTAAGCGTAGTCATCCACCTTTATGGAACATAGTATTTCCACAGTACCACATAGGTAGTAGCCACCAACATCATGAACAGGTACCAATGTGTACATGCAACCTAGTGTTACGTCATCTCTCCTTTGATGATCACATTCCCTAATGTGTTTTGGAATCCCTCGGTGGATCATATAAGCAATCAGGGGTCTGCATGCATGTCCACAAAGTTTGTTGTACACCTATAATGCATAGTCATCATTGACAGACTCTGCTGCGTTTGAACAGGTCTGACATATACTTCAGCCATAAACCCTCACACACACAATTCAATAGAAACCGTAATGAGTGTGTGTGATACGGATGACCTAGGCAAGGCATCACTGCAGTGGCTGGCCTTGTCACAAGCATACAGATGTGACCTAAGTCTGTGAAGCAGCAGCACAGTTTGGCAAAGATGCCAACTGTGTACTTGGATAAAGCAGGATTCCTACACATGCAATACTTGTGGTAACATGTGCATATATGTATTTGCCTCATGGCTACCTCACATGTGCAATGCCTACTGATATGTCATATGGTAGTAAAAGCAAAACCCCCAACACATTGGCCAGCACTGTCACACACATACACCACAAACACTCACCAAGTACAGGATTCAAGCCTCTACCTAACTAATGCACGATACTAGAGGAGTACGCATCAACACATCGTGCTGTACACATTACTGGAAAGTATCTTTTCCACAGGTATATTTGTAGGATGGTGACATAACCAGACTTGACAAAGAATAGTTTACCACTTTTAAGGTGTTTTGTTACTCCCCTAAAAGGTTGCTTCTTCCCAAGGAGACTACACACAAACACACAGTTGTCAAATGCAGGATTCAAACCCCTACCTAACTACTTCATGATATTAGAAGAGTACGCATTAACACAACATGCTATACACAGTACTGGGAGAAATCTTTTTCACAGGTATGTTTGTAGGATAGTGACATCATCAGACATGACAAAGATTTGTATACCACATTTAAGGTGTTTTACTACTCTCCAAAAAGGCTGCTCCTCTCCATGTAGATCATACACACACACACACACACACACAGTTGTCAAGTGCAGGATTCAAACCCCTACCTAACTTCTTCATGATACTAGAGGAATGTGCATTAGCACGATGTACTATACACATTACTGGGGGGGGGGGGTCTCTTTTCCACAGGTATATTTGTAGGATGGTGACATCATCAGACACGACAAAGATGTGTATACCACTTTTAAGGTGGTTTGCTACTCTCCAAAATGGTTGCTTCTCTCCAAGGAGATCACACATGAACACGCACATAGCTGTCAGGTGCAGGATTCAAACCCCTACCTAACTACTTCATGATACTAGAGGAGTACACGTTAGCATGACGGGTTACACACATTACAGGGGTTTCTCTTTTCCACAGGTATATTTGTAGGATGGTGACATCATCAGACATGACAGAGATGTGTATACCACTTTTAAGGTGTTTTACTACTCTCCAAAAAAGTTGCTCTTCTCCAAGGAGATCACACACACAAGTTGTCGAGTGCAGGATTCAAACCCCTACCTAGCTACTTCATGATACTAGTGGAGTATGTATTAGCACAACACGCTATACACATTACTGCGGGGGGGTCTCTTTTCCACAGGTATATGTGTAGGATGGTGACATCATCAGACTTGATAAAGATTGGTTTACCACTTTTAAGGTGTTTGACTACTCTCCAAAACGTTTGCTTCTTCCCAAGGAGACCACACATTAACACAAACATTTGTCAAGTGCAGGATTCAAACCACTACCTAACTACTTTATGACACTACATAACAAGCATTTACACACCGTGCTATACACATTACTGTGAGCTATTTTTTCAACAGGTTTATTTGTAGGATGGTGACATCATCAGACTATACAAAGTGGGTTACATTAGGTGACATTAAGTGGGCTACATTGAAGGAATGTCTACACACTTTGGCCATGTCATCATCAAAGGGGTGTGTACTATCTACCTGTGTCCCCAGGGCCATAATGACTTTCTCCATACATACTGGATTACCACCTATGTGGTAATTTGTGTGCACTTTGTTCTACCCAAAGGGGATGACTATGCATTCTTTGGCATTCAGCTTGAGGGCATTGTTTTGACACCAGGTATCTGTCTCTGTAAGACACTTCTGGAGGATGTCTGTGTTAGCCGTGCAGTTGGTTATGGACCACAGTTACCATTCATCTGCAGACTTGTTCAGCCATACACCTCCCATGCTTGCCTGTACCTCTAAGCAGTATCTACTGAACAGGAGGGGTCTCAGGACCAAGACCTGTGGGATGCCATTTGTGACTGGCTTAGAGTTGGACATGGCGCCAGCAACTCTGAACATTTGTGTTTGATCTGTGAGCCACCTGGCCACCCATCCTGTGACATAGCTGTTAATGTTCCAGCTGGTACGCTTGTCCATGATGTCAGAGTGGGGAATGGTGTGGAAAGTCCTTCGTGAGGTCCGGGTGGGCTGTGTGGACTACTTTCACCTCCATCTATGTCCTTGGTAACCATTTGAAATAAGTCAACTAGGTTTGGGAGCCAGGATCTGACTTTAACAAGGCGAAGTTGTGGAGAGTACAGTGTCTGGAGGTCTCCAATGCCTCTGTTTATGGGTTCCATGACAATTTGCTCAATAGCTCTGTAGACCAGTCTGAGTAGACATATTGGGCAATGGTGTCCATGTTCTGTTGTGGCACCCCGTTTCTGGAGCTGGATGACTGTTTGTGTATGCCATTCTTTGGGTGCATAGCCTGTGGTACGCTTGTGTCTGGACAGTGAATGTGAGTGAGGGTCCAGTTCCTCATGGGCCTAGTGTATGATGCAGCCTGGGACACCATCCAGACACATTGATGCTGTGTTCTCAGCTTTAGTGAGGGCTGTCTTTACCTGCATGTCCATGATGTCTGGGGCTCTGCATCCTTCTGTGCTGGACACAGGCCCTTTTGGGGGTGATGGGGGGGTGTTTACACTGAGCGTGTAAACACCCCCCATCACCCGCAAAAGGGGGGTGATGGGGGGTGTTTACACTGAACGTGTCCCCCTGGATGTGGGCAATGAAAGTTGGTTTGGTGTATTTCTTTTGTTTTTTCAGTAGCTGACAGCATATTTGGAGGTTGACACCTACATGTCTGGTATAGCTACCAAAGGCTTTGTGGTTGTCATTCTTACATTACTTGGCTATTTTTCTTTAGAAACTGTCCTTAGATTATTTTATGAGCGATCATTGTTTCATCCTGATAATGATCAGTGATGCTTTTCCTTTAGTGAAGTTGGCTCTATCATGTGTTCGTTTCCTACTTCTGTTGTCTAGCTTATTTATGGGCAGCAACCACCTGATTGTTGTCCTATTTTTGGAGGTGTGCATCTTAGTTTTATTTGTGATGTCTCAATCCATGCATCCCTGTAGATGCTCATAGGATGCACTTGTAAATGACTCTGTGGATTGTATACCATTATCCTATAGCAAGAGGGCTTTGGAACGCTCCACTTTGGTCTCAGGAAGTGTAGAGTTTGCTTTTGCAAATGTCTTCACAGCGATTTCATTGACTGGGAGGGGGGGCTGGATGTGGATGTCCAGTGTGATTACTTCATGATCTGATATTACCAGCGAGGGGTTTATCTCTGTATTGGAACACTGGTACCCATGTCGGTGATGATCATGTCCAGTATGTTGTCACCTCTAGTGGGCATGTTGACCAGCTGTTCCAGGATGTTAGGGTTTTTAAACTCTAGGAAACATTGGGCGAAGGACATTGTACATGAGTAATTCTACCACTCACTGTTTGGGTAGTTGTAATCTCCTCATATAATGGTGTTGGATAGGACTTTTATACTTTCCACTGTTCTCTGGAATACTGAGTGAGGTTCCTGAGACAAGGTACATGACCTGTAGCAGGCTACAATCTGATGGGCATCTTTGGCCAATGTTACTTGCACTTGCATGGTCTCCAAGGCCTCATGCTGTGCCACTAACCTGAAGGTGTGGGTATCCATAGGGTAAATGGGTGCACCCCTTCCTTTTGTATTTCACTTGTGGTTTGGGATCCAAAGGTCAGAGGGACTGTGAGTGTTTTATGTGGACCATATCCAACAGCTCTGTGTTTGACATAGCTTTGTATGTTAGGCAGTGAATACCTCTGAGTAGGCGATTTGCAAGGGAGTACGTATGGAGCATTTTGAGATGGTCTGTGTATGGCATGTATTTCAGGCCACTAATGCTCTTTGTGTGGTATTGCTGCTGGCTTTCCAGTTGTTGTAGTTGTCTTGTGAGGTACATAGCAACAGTGGTGTTGTACTCTATTATAGTTCTAGTGAGTGATGAGTGGAGGGGAACATTGTCCTCTTCCATTCTGCATGAGATGCATTTTGTGATGACGTGTGCTACATGGGAGGGTTCCTGACTACTGTGGGAATGTGATTATCACAGTTGTATCCACTGTCCACCTGTGACCCAAGGTCCCTTGTCACACTTTCAGAGTGAAGTATACTACAACCTCTGTTGTAGTTCTTGGCTACAGAGTTTTTAACATAGAGGATGACAATGCACCTTTTGGCATTGAGCTTGAGCCCATGGCTTTGACAACAGCCATCTGTCCCAGTGAGGCCCTTTTGTAGGATGTCCACATATTTTGTGTTTACCATTATGGCTCCTGGTTTGCAGTCCTCTGGTAAATTCAGCTGCCACAGACCTGCCATGTTAATGTTTACTTCAGGGAAGTAGATACTACACAGCCTGGGAAGTTATCTGGTCCAATGGCTGCTGTGATACTGGCTTTGGAGAGTGTTTATTACCTGTGCAGCCATGATGACAGCAACTTTGCAGTCTTCCATTATGGAGATGTGCTCTTTCATGGGTGAGAGAGGGTGCAGTTAACAGTGATCCTATCTGCCAGGATGTTGGCAATATCAGTTGGCTCTGTACATTTACTGCCATTGAGCTGTAACTTGGAACAGATCTGACTGTAACCATGACATGAACCTGTCTGTTGGGCAGAGATCTCCTGAGTAGACAGTGTGCCACAGAGTACAGATTGGGTTACACTCAGTCTTGTTGCATGGGGTGACTATTTGATGCCAGTAATCCTCTTGTTAAGGTACTTCATTGGTCCTTCTAGCTGATGAACGTGCCTAGTCGGATTTATTGCAAGTGTGTTGTGGTACTCTTTGACAAGTCTGATGACTGCTGAGTAGTGTGGACCTCTTTTGACCTACGTGCACAGACCTTGGCAGTTTGTGTGAACACATAGCATGATTTTCCAACCACTTTGTGAATGTGTTTCTGGAAGTAGAGATGACTATCCACATTTGTCCATAGATCCCTAATTATCACATCCATATTTAGCCTAAGTGTGTGAGCATGCCCATTATAACCTTTCAGTATGTTGCTGCCTGACATTTGGTTTGTTTCTTTAAGTGTGTGAGCATGCTCAGTATGACATTTCAGTGTGATGCTGAATGGAATCCACTACATTTGTTGGAGTGTGTGAGCATGCCCAGTATAGACATTTATACTATATGTGTATGGAAAATCAAGTTGTATTTTTACAGCAGGGCTCACCTTTGTGTCATAGATCAACAGGAATCATGCTGTGCCTGCAGGGCTTCCATGAAACATTTTGCATAGACTTATCAACGTTTCTACATACAGGGGGAACAGCTATTCTTTGTATATTTCTACCCTGGGGCACACCTGATTGTTACTGTGGGTGTACATAGGATGTGGGTTTCACCTGACAGTCATACACATTTGCTATTCCTGCACTGCTATGTACAGGACACCATTTCAGTCTGTACTGTTGCCTATCATAGTGGCTTGAGGCATACTACTGTACTACAGATGTTGGTGTCCAATGTCACGTATATTACACTGCAACTTCATAGCCTACACAACACACATCACACCGCCTAGCCTGATGTTCTCTGTCTGCATCGGCGTGTGGGGGAGGTTACCCATTTGCCTCTTTAAGGGCATGATACTGCATTTCTTTGTGTTTGCATTAGTGTACAATTCTCCTGTTGTGTCTGTGCCATTGAAATGCTATCATGGCTTAGTGGTTCAGTACTGTGACTGTAGTGCACAATATCCTGGGTTCAAGTCCTGTCATTGCTTTTTATTGCCATGCTGGGCAGACCAGACTGCTTAAGGAACAATAAAGCAGATATGAGCATGTTTAACTGACTTTGCTCAACTTTGGCCAACCTTGCCCAACATTGCCTGACATTGCGCTAGTTGGCACGAGCAATATTGTTTACATATACTAGATATTGGTAAAAGCTGCTTAGCACTGCTTTATATTGCTTAAAACATGGCAATCATGCCTCAGGTGGTGCTGCAGGGCTGCCTGTGTTGGATGCACATACTACACTCCCTATACATGTTTGGAAACAGGTAGTCTCATATTAGGCATCCCTATTATTTTATGTGTGAGTCAGAGGGAGGTATTATTTCCAGGGTTCCTACTGAGCCAGTGTATGTGCTATGCGTTGCCTCTTTGCCAAGGCCAAGGCATACTGGGCATGCCTCCTTCTGCCTACTGGGGCAGGCTCAGGTTGTTCCTCCTCTGAGTCACGCTGTGCCTGTGCAGGCCTTGGCAATGGTGGGGGGCTGTTTGGCCCTGCCCCATGCTGTTCCTGCTGCAGCTGTTTTCGCAGAAAAATATTGTGTAGCATGGCAGATACCATGACAATTTGGGTACATGTAGTTGGTGAGTACTGCAAAGCTCCACCAGATATGTCCAGGCAATGGAACCGTGACTTGAGCATCCCAAACACACACTCTATTACATTTTGTGTTTGTGCGTGTGCCTCATTATGGTGTTCTTGTTCAGGTGTGTGTGCATTTCTGATGGGTGTCATCAGCCATGGCTCCAGTGCGTATCCAGCATCCCACACTTAGTGACTGTCAGGGATGTCCCCATTGGCAAAAGTCTGGTACAGTTGCGACAGATGCCAGATATGGGAATTGTGGTAGCTTCCAGGGCAGCCAGCACACACATTCAGTATTATGCCCTGGGCATCACACATGACCTGGCAGTTGATGGAGTGGAAGCCCTTGCAGTTGATGTAGGCCCTACCCCGCTCACCGGCTGGTGCTTTGATGTGTATGTGTGTGCAGTCAACTGCACCCACTACCTCAGGGTATTCCACTATTTGATGGAAGAGACGCATGTTGCTGGCCAATACCTCATGGGAATTGGGGAAATATACATGATCCCCGACATGTGCTGACATGGCATTCAGGAACTGGTGCAGTACCCTGGATGCTGATGTCTGTGAAATCCCCATTATATCACCAGTTGGTCTCTGGGAGGTACCTGTTGCTAGTATTATTAGGCCAACACATACCTTGGTTTCCACTGTGATGGGTTCCCCTCTGTTGGTTCTGTGTGTGAGGCGTGGCCTGCACAGCTCAACAATTTGCTGCAGGAGCTCTCTGTCCACTCTATAGTTCTCCACTATCTCCAGCTCATGTAGCCCCTGGTAGGTTACCCTGAGTCTGTACACTCTTTTCTGTCTCCTCACTGTGGGTTGCTCAGCAGCATTCGCAATGGCACCACTCTCAGCATCTTGCACGTGTTGCCTTATAATAGCAATGGCAGCCCCTGACATTCTTCTGTCTCAGTTAAGCTTTTTAAGTTTTCACTTCTCTTTGTAGACTGCAGTGTTGCAGTGTTTCTGAGAAATAACATGGGGGGAATGTTGTTTGCAGAGTTTTAAGTGCTGGGCTGGGCTAGGCTAGTGTACTGCCTGTGTAATTGGCTGATTCTTATTGATTTCACCTGGCAGCTCTGCTAGTTCCCATTGGTTAACTTCCTACTACTTCCTTTCCTTCCTTTTCCCATTTCTGATTCCACAGCGCCACGCAAACAAGTGCAAACATGCACACATGAGTACACACGTGCGCACACAGCCTTACACAGCCTTACACAGGCTTGCACGGGCTTAGGCGGGTGCACAATCGTGCATACATGCTTAGACAGCCTTACACAGGCTTAGACCGGTTTACAGGCGTGCACAAGTGTGCACACAGTGTAAGCAGCTTTGCAAAAAACTTCAGTGACAGGCACGGCGTACACCTTCAGTTTCTGGGTTTCAGTTTAGACAACTTTAGACACGCCTCTTCCAGTCCTGAGTACCTCATAGCAAACACATGCCACTCTGCTCCAATAAGCTTACAGTCTTTTTGATACATACCCCCTCATGATGTCACCTATCATCTACTCTGTTACTCCCCTAATCCTACTCTTACACTCTACGGACATGGTTCACATGGCAGGGAAATTTGGGATTCACTATCCTTATATTCATTTGCATAGGATTGCCTACTAATGCTTGGTTACATCTCTCAGACTGAGCTTCCCCCCTTAGCAACCACTACTCAGTCACCATGTTGTCTTCAGCCTGCCATTCACCTGCATGGCAGATGAATATTTTGAATAGAATACCTATTTGAGGCTTTTAGTTTTTGTTTTTAGGGTATTTAGAGCACCTCACATTTGTGCAGCGCTGTGCTACACTTAAACATTGGAGATCGAGGAAAAAAAAATATTTTTTTTATTATTTTGCAACGGATAAAAATGCCAATGGCCGTATATTTGGCCATTGGCATGCTTCCTCAACTGGATACATCCTTTATTTGGATCTGTCATAGCTCCGTTTTGCTATTTGCAGAACGGTACTCAGTTGCCAACCGAGTACATTTCTACAAATAACACTACTCTTACTCGGACAGGTTAGTGTTTCCTGGATCGCAAATTTACCTCATTTGCATAGCTTTCAGCAGCAAATGAGGTAATTTGCATAAACTAACCCTGTCTGTGCAAGAGTCATTTTAGGAGCTGTTCCTGGATTGCTCGGCAAACATGTTGGCTTGCTGGAGTCTTACTCTACTCTTGGACTCCGTGCAAGCCTTCGTGAATCCGGCCCATTGTGTTTGGGGTGGTTGTGATTGACATTCTGACCACTATGTTTTGCTGTGAGCGAGTGGTGCCCTGAGATGTCCCTTTCTACTGTTCAGCTTTTCCCACACATTTTGGCAAGTTTATCAGGGAATTGTGGTTTTCTGACAGGTCACTGGCAAATCGCTGGGGCCTGGGGTCAGGAAGTAGTGGCAGACGTTTTGGTTTCAGACTTCATGTTCCTCAGAGGATTCATGCTGGTGCTGACCTTTTGGTCTGTCGGCTCTTTAGGGATGAGAGTAATATTTAAGGGTGTACCTATTTTTGGGTCTTTTTTTCCCCCATTGTTTGTGGCTTTGTCTGGATTTCTTGCACTGGGAGGGGGGGGTATGCCCTGAGAGTCAGTGTTGAATGGTGCTTGCATTTCATAGTTTTATAGTTTCATAGTTTAGTACTAGGCTATCTGCCCTGGGGCATTTGTAAGCCTAGCCATAATGATGTGGCTTTCGCCACCCCATGAAATGGTACAAAAATGCACAAAAATGTACAGAATAGATTTAGAATACTGTGCCTCTGTCTAGTAGTGACACAATGAAGGCCCCCTTATATAATATTTATTTATTTATTTATTTATTTATTTTATTTATTTTACATTTGTTAACTGGGAGAGTCCGACTGGATACATGTCCATTTTCAGCGGAGGCCCGGGGAGAAAAGCTCCAGGTACATAACAGACATATGAACATTGTTAATGCAAAAAAAGGAAGATAGTTGAGTTCTAAATACAATATAAAGATACATTACATCTTGGGAAAAAATAACAGCAGCATATAAAAAAAAAAAAAATAGGTCAGTTACAAAGGTGAGGTTTGTTAAAAGCGGTTAAGGATAGTGAGGTAAGAGAAGGGTAAATGATAGTGGTTAATCAGGTTTGGAACAGGGACATTGCCAGAGAGTATTGAGATGGGGTTTAAGCTTTTTTTGAATTGTAGGAGTGAAGGTTCTGAGGTGAGCATGGTGGTAGGGAGTTCCACATTTTACCTACAAAGTTTGAGAATAGAGAATCCCCAGCAGAATTATTGGCTTTGGTAGTTTGAGCTAAGATCTTATTGGAGCCGTAAAGATTGCAGGTTAATATAGGGGTGAATGATGTTTTTCAGAGCTGGTGTTTTCTCTGGGTGATACAGTATCTGGTGAGCCGTTTTGAGTTGGTTGAAATGGAGTTGGCTGGAAAACTCTAACCACCCTAGTTGCTTCAAGTTAGTGCAGTGATGCGTTCTAAAGGTGGAATTTGTGGCAAATCTAGCTATGTGATTGTAACAAGAAGCAAGTTTGTTAAGGGTTGTCTTGTTTAGATTTAAAAGGGGAGGCATAGAAAAGAGTTGATAGTAGGTGTGTGCTGGCAATTGTAATTTTAGTGAGAAAGTGTTTTACTTTATAGAGAGCCAAGCTTTTTATTGACGGTTTTGATGGTTAGATTGAAATGGGTGTCAAATTTAAGGGAGTTATCAATGGTAACACCTAATAGCTTTGTGTGAGCTTCTGGTGATATAGTGATTCCATTGGAGGATGTAATAGAGAAGGTGGGGGGAAGAGTCTTGTTAGTGGGTGAGAAAGTAAGTAGTTTTGTTTTGTTGGGGTTGAGAACTAGTAGACGACTTGAGAACCATTTTTCTATTACATTGAAGGTGTCTTGGGTTGAAGCAGTGAGGTCTGCCAGGTTGGAGGCAGTGCAGATGATGGTTGAATCATCTGCATATTGAATGCATGTGGCATGGGGGGTGATTGTGGGCAGGTCATTAACAAAGATGGTGAAGAGAAGAGGGCCAAGAATAGATCCTTGGGGAACTCCAAGTGTAACAGGTAGGCATGTGGATAATTTGTCCTGCCATAGAACAGCCTGTTGCCTATTGAACAGGTAGGATTGGAACCATTTCAGCGTGGAATTGCTGAGTGATAGTTTTTTTAATGTATGGAGGAGTTGAATGTGGTTCACCATATCAAAGGCCTTGGAGAGGTCTAAGAAAAGAGCAGATGATAGTTTATTATTGTTTCTGAAGTTATTGATGGTATTAGAAAAGGATAGTAGGGCTGATGTGGTACTGTGATTTGGCCTGAAGCCATGTTGGGAGTTGGCTAGAATTTTATTTTTGGTGAGGTGTTCCATCAGTTGTTTGTGGACACACTTTTCCATAATTTTGGCCAGGGTGAGAGTATAGCTATAGGTCTGTAGTTGGTTAGCTCTAGTGAGCTACCACCTTTATGGAGGAATAATGTGGGACATTTTCCATATGGAGGGATGAAGGCTTCTGACAAGTTTATGATTATGGAGACGGATAGGAAATGGCCTCAGCTGCTTTTTGCAGAAACTCAGCTGGGAGAAGGTCAGCTGCTAGCTTAGTGGGTTTTAGTTTTTAAGAAGAGATGTTATAGAGGATATGGGTACTGGATCGAAGGTAAATAGATGATCTGATGTAGTTGTAGTATTCTGCTGGCATGGGTAGTGGAGTGGGCTTGTTGTTTGTTTGAATTGTGTGGCCAGGGATTGTATAGTTTCTGTGAAGAAACTATTGAATGTGTTAGCAATGTTTACAGGGCACTGTTGTTTGCAAGTTGTTGGAGTGGGGGTGGTTGCCTGGCCTGGGTGCAGGAGCTTGTTTAAGCCTGCCCAGAATTTTTGTGGATTATTAAGGTGTTTGTGTTGGAGGTGGAGGAAGAAGTTTTTTTTATCATTTAAGATCATTCTTTTAGTTTCACTTCTAAGTTGCCGGAAGGTTTGGAGGGAGTGTGGGTCTTTAGAGGTACGCCATGTGACCCACATCTTGTTTCTAGATAGGATTTTGGATTTTGTTTCCTTATAGAATTAGTTTACTGTTCCCCTGTCTAGCAGTGACACAGATGTGACCCCTGGGGTAAACTTACGATCTCCCATCCACTCATCAAGATTTCTCTTGAAGAGAGTTAGTGAGGGGCTCTGCCTAACATGAACTGGGATCTTGTTCCAAAGCATGGGAAGCCTCTGGGTTATGAATCTATCCCTCCAGCATGTCCTATTTATACTTGTGCCGAGGTTTAAGTCTTTAGCTCTCGTGGTCCTGATGGATTTGGATTTTTTGAGGTGGAGCATGTCCATCAGATCCTGATTGGACATGGCCTTGTACGTCAGGCAGAGATCACCTCTGAGCAGGCAGTATGCTACTGAATAGAGCTGGAGTTTCTTTAGTCTGGCAGAATAAGACATATGTTGGAGACCCTTGATCCTCTTAGTGAGGTACTTTTGTGGTCTCTGCAGCTGTTGCAAATGCCGGGTGAGGTACATACCAAATGGGGCATTGTACTCAATCATGGGTCTGATGAGGGAGGAGTATAGGGGCACAATGACATCCTTGGATCTGGATGTGAATCACTTCATGATGAGGTGTGCAAGGTAGAATGTTTTTCTAACCACTTTGGCAACGTGGGTGTCAAATGAGAGGTCGCTGTCGACTTGGGTCCCTAGGTCTCTGATTACTTTTTCTGTACTCAATGGGTTGCTGTCTATGTGATAATTTGTGGGTACTTTGTTTTTCCCAAAGGGGATGACTATACATTTTTTGGCGTTTAGTTTAAGGCCGTGACTCCAGCACCAGTTGTCCGTTTCTGTGAGGCCTTTTTGTAGGATGTATGTGTCCACTGGTGTATCGACTATAGCGCCTAGTTTGCAGTCATCTGCGAACTTTGTCTGCCACAACCCTCGCATGTTTGCTTTAACATCTGAGAAATAAATGCCGAACAAGAGGGGTCCCAGGACAGATCCCTGTGGGACACCACTTGTGACTGGCTTTGAGTCTGACATTGCTCCAGTGATTTTAACTTTATGGGTTCTGTCCTTTAGCCAGTTTGCAACCCATCTAGTGATATAAGGGTTTACGTTTAAGCTGGTGAGCTTATCTATGATGTCTGAGTGGGGTATTGTGTCGAAGGCCTTAACCATGTCCAGGTAGGCTGTATGGACTGCTCTGCCCTCATCAATGGCTCTAGTGACTGTTTCGAAAAAGTCAACCAGGTTCAAAAGGCAGGATCTGCCCTTTACAAAGCCAAACTGGGTGGGGTCAAGTGTCTGTAGGTCCCCTATGTCTCTGTTTATGAGTTCCATAATGATTCTTTCCATAGTTTTGCAGACCAGGCTGGTTAAGCTTATGGGGCGGTAGTTCCCAGGGTCTGTAGAGGTACCCCCTTTGTGGAGTGGGACCACTGTTGCTGTACGCCAGTTTTCAGGAAAATATCCTGTAGTAAGGCTAAGGTTAAATAGCATTTTTATGTGCGGGTTTAGCTCCTCTTGGAGTTCACGTAGCATGCAACCCGGGATACCGTCAGGTCCCATTGATGCTGTGTTTTTAGCTTTTGAGAGGGCGGTTCTCACTTGGACATCTGAGATGACAGGGAAATTACATTCAGCTGGGATAAGTATTTCTTCTTTTGGGGGTGAGGGAGGGGAGAAATTTGCACTGAACCTGTCAGCCAAAATGTTGGCAATATCTGTGGGTTCAGTGTATTTTTTGTTGTTGTGAACTAACTCTGAGCATATCTGAGGGTTTCCACCCAGGTTTCTAACATAGCTGAAGAAGGCTTTGTGGTTATCTTTAGTGTCCTTAGTGATTTTTCTCTCAAAGTTGGCCTTGGATGTTTTATGAGAGAACATAGTTTTCTGCTAATGTTGATCAGAGATGTCTTCCCTTTATGGGATTTTGCTCTGTCGTGCAGTAGCTTCCTTCTTTTGTTATACAATTTATTAATGGCTGAGGTCCACCAGACAGGACGCTTGCCTTTGGTGGAGAGGGACTTGGATTTATTTGGGATTGCATGATCCATGCATTCTTGGAGATGTCCATAGAAAGCATTTGTGAAGGATTCGGCATTGTGGGATGTGGTATCTACTGGCCCAGTGGGCTTAAAGGATACCATCTCAGTCTTAAAAAGAGTGAAGTCTGCTTTTGAGAATTTTTTCACTGTGGTCTTTTGTGCTGGGGGTGGAGGTGGAATATGTATATCCAGGGTGATTAGTTTGTGGTCAGATCTCACTAGTCAGGGGTATACCTCCGGTGTGGAGCATTTTGTCCCCATGTTTGTGATGATCAGGTCTAGTATATTACCTCCCCTAGTGGGAGAGGTGACTAGTTGTTCCAGTGCATTTGAATTTATGAATTCCAGGAACCTTTGGGCTAGGGTGTTAGGGCTAGAATAATGTACCCAATCTATGTTTGGGTAGTTGAAGTCTCCCAGTATGATGGTATTTTGTGATACATTCATATCCTCCAATGTATTCAGGAAGGCTGAGTGGGGTTCCTGAGATTGGGAGGGTGGTCTGTAACATGCTACCAGTTGTATAGCAGTTTTGCCTATGGTTAGTTGCACCTGTATGGTCTCTGATGTTTCATGTGTTGCTACTAACCTGGAGGTGTGGGTGTCCTTGATGAATATGGACACTCCCCTCCTTGTGGTTCAGCCCGGTTTTGGGGCGAAAAGCATGATACGAGGTATAGCCTGGTAGCACTGGGGTGCTCTCAGGAGCCTTGAACCAGGTTTCAGTTACTGCACAGACGTCAATGTTCTCCATACTGAGGAGTGCATTGAGTGCCTGCATCTTGAGATTTAGACTTCTGGCATTGAGCAGCATTACCCTTAGTTTTTTTTTCATTTTTGTTTTCTAAGGAGGTGGGTTTGTCTTTTGAGCCTTGCCTAAAAAAGGCACTATGGGGGTGGCAAAAGCCTTGGTCAATATCCGGAAGCCCAGTGTTGACTGGTGCAAGCCGTCCCTTGCGAAGCAGCGTGGCTTGTCCAACATGTCATCCCAGGCAGACAGACATTGGATCCCCTTAGAATGACACCTGTACTTGAGCCAATTATTAAAGCTGATCATCTTGTCTTTGTATTGTGGCATCATTCTTGGTGAGGGCAAGATGCTGCTCAGGGTCAGGGTCCTACCAGCCTGGGCTACATAATCAGAGAGCTCTTCTATGTCTCTTTTCATGTAGTCCAGGGAGGTACGTCTCAGGTCATTCATGCCAGCATGGACAATGACGGAGTCATATTTGTACTCGCTTTGGAGTGACCTGAGTACGTGTGTTATGTGGTAGATCCTAGCTCCTGATAGGCAGATCACAGTCACCCTCTCCTTGTTCAGCCTGGTAAGCGGGACATCAGTGTGTCTGACTATAGAGTCACCTATTACTAGTGTATCAGACATGGTGTTTGGCCTTAAGGGCTGGGATTGGTTGACACACTGATTTATTGAAGTATGTGTTACATGTGTTTTGTTTTGAGGTGGTGGATTTTTGGATGTCTGCTTTGGAAGCCTCTGTTGTTTTGGTAAGTTTTTTATTAGAGCCTCCGAGTATGTCTTTGTGTTTTTATGTGTTTGGTTTGCAGTTGTGGTGGGTCTATGTGGGACTGGGTTTGTTGTGTGTGGTTACCATCTCCTCCTGTCTGGTCATGCCATCCCTGAGTTGAGAGAGTTCAGCCTCCAGTTTGGCTATATAGTTGCATCTCTCACATGTATTTTGTGTCTGTTGGGAGGAGGAGAGGGTTGTCTGTGTACATGAGACAATTGTAGCATTGTCTCAAGATAGCCAGATTAACCAGTTGAACTGGAGAGGATGCCAGCAATCTACCACTCGACATGCTAGAACAGTATAAAGGAGTGTTGTGCCTTTAAGGGAAGTGGATATTCACAGGGGTGGTAGTTGGATGTAGTGCTTACTTAGTACGAGAGTGCTTACCAGTAGAAAGTTTTGAGAACAAGGGCTAGGCTTATAATATAGCGAGTAGTCTGATTATACTAAAAGTAGAGATTCCTTAAGGGAAAATTTGAAGAGCAGTCTTGGCGGAGCCAGAAGAAGTTTAACCTTGTTTAACCGGCGCTGCACTATGCGCACAACCGCGCAAAGCCGTGCAAAAACGGATTTTAAACAGGGAACTACAAAAGAGCTAGAAATGGTCCAAAACAACCAATTACTACAGCTCTTGTGCTGAGGTCACTTCCTACAGGGACAGGTAGGCTGCTCAAGGCTCCCCACTCCCACTGGTGAGCAAAGAAACTTCCTTCTATCCAAGTAAGGTAATGGACAACACAGGAACTACACCACAGCCCAGAATACAGCAATGTTTGTAAACTGGTCTAAACTAGTCGAGGAGAGGCGGGAAAACAAGGATTATTTTTTTGTTTTTTTGTTTTATTGATAGAAACACACAGAAAATGCAGAGACATTGATAAATCAGTTACACAGGCTAGCACACTTTAGTGGGCAGCCTCAACAGTTAAATTAAACAAACAAACAAACAAACTTTCGATCAAATTCGACTAAAAAGTAACTTTAAGTGCAGATTTTAAAATAATGCAGCAAACAGCTAACAAAAACAGTTTAAGCTTGTTAAGGGTAAGCTAGAGAAGCTATTCCAAGCAAAAAAACAGCAAAGATACTTAAATCCAGAAAGTAGTCACTTTTCTGAGTTCTCAGTAGCTAGGACCACTCTGCAGGACCACGAGGAGCCTGTCTGAGTAGTATAGCCAGAAAAAAATGCCCAGAGGTGGATTTTAAACAGGGAACTACAAAAGAGCTAGAAATGGTCCAAAACAACCAATTACTACAGCTCTTGTGCTGAGGTCACTTCCTACAGGGACAGGTAGGCTGCTCAAGGCTCCCCACTCCCACTGATGAGCAAAGAAACTTCCCTCTATCCAAGTAAGGTAATGGACAACACAGGAACTACACCACAGCCCAGAATACAGCAATGCCTGTAAACTGGTCTAAACTAGTCGAGGAGAGGCGGGAAAACAAGGATTATTTTTTTTTTATGTTTTTTGATAGAAACACACAGAAAATGCAGAGACAGTGATAAATCAGTTACACAGGCTAGCACACTTTAGTGGGCAGCCTCAACAGTTAAATTAAACAAACAAACAAACAAACTTTCGATCAAATTCGACTAAAAAGTAACTTTAAGTGCAGATTTTAAAATAATGCAGCAAACAGCTAAAAACGGTTTAAGCTTGTTTAGGGTAAGCTAGAGAAGCTATTCCAAGTAAAAAATAGCAAAGATACTTAAATCCAGAAAGTAGTCGCTTTTCTGAGTTCTCTGTAGCTAGGACCACTCTGCAGGACCATGAGGAGCTTGTCTGAGTAGTATAGCCAGAAAGAAATGCCCAGAGGCAGATTTTAAACAGGGAACTACAAAAGAGCTAGAAATGGTCCAAAACAACCAATTACTACAGCTCTTGTGCTGAGGTCACTTCCTACAGGGACAGGTAGGCTGCCCAAGGCTCCCCACTCCCACTGGTGAGCAAAGAAACTTCCTTCTATCCAAGTAAGTTAATGGACAACACAGGAACTACACCGCAGTCCAGAATACAGCAATGCCTGTAAACTGGTCTAAACTAGTCGAGGAGAGGCGGGAAAACAAGGATTATTTTTTGTTTTTTTTTTTGATAGAAACACACAGAAAATGCAGAGACAGTGATAAATCAGTTACACAGGCTAGCACACTTTAGTGGGCAGCCTCAACAGTTAAATTAAACAAACAAACAAACAAACTTTCGATCAAATTCGACTAAAAGTAACTTTAAGTGCAGATTTTAAAATAATGCAGCAAACAGCTAAAAAAACAGTTTAAGCTTGTTAAGGGTAAGCTAGAGAAGCTATTCCAAGCAAAAAAACAGCAAAGATACTTAAATCCAGAAAGTAGTCACTTTTCTGAGTTCTCTGTAGCTAGGACCACTCTGCAGGACCACAAGGAGCTTGTCTGAGTAGTATAGCCAGAAAAAATGCCCAGAGGTGGATTTTAAACAGGGAACTACAAAAGAGCTAGAAATGGTCCAAAACAACCAATTACTACAGCTCTTGTGCTGAGGTCACTTCCTACAGGGACAGGTAGGCTGCTCAAGGCTCCCCACTCCCACTGGTGAGCAAAGAAACTTCCTTCTATCCAAGTAAGGTAATGGACAACACAGGAACTACACCACAGCCCAGAATACAGCAATGCCTGTAAACTGGTCTAAACTAGTCGAGGAGAGGCGGGAAAACAAGGATTATTTTTTGTTTTTTGTTTTTTTGATAGAGACACACAGAAAATGCAGAGACAGTGATAAATCAGTTACAAAGGCTAGCACACTTTAGTGGGCAGCCTCAACAGTTAAATTAAACAAACAAACAAACAAACTTTCGATCAAATTTGACTAAAAAGTAACTTTAAGTGCAGATTTTAAAATAATGCAGCAAACAGCTAAAAAGCAGATTAAGCTTGTTAAGGGCAACCTAGAGAAGCTATTCCAAGCAAAAAACAGCAAAGATACTTAAATCCAGAAAGTAGTCACTTTTCTGAATTCTCTGTAGCTAGGACCACTCTGCAGGACCACGAGGAGCTTGTCTGAGTAGTATAGCCAGAAAAAAATGCCCAGAGGTGGATTTTAAACAGGGAACTACAAAAGAGCTAGAAATGGTCCAAAACAACCAATTACTACAGCTCTTGTGCTGAGGTCACTTCCTACAGGGACAGGTAGGCTGCTCAAGGCTCCCCACTCCCACTGGTGAGCAAAGAAACTTCCTTCTATCCAAGTAAGGTAATGGACAACACAGGAACTACACCACAGCCCAGAATACAGCAATGCCTGTAAACTGGTCTAAACTAGTCGAGGAGAGGCGGGAAAACAAGGATTATTTTTTGTTTTTTTTTGATAGAAACACACAGAAAATGCAGAGACAGTGATAAATCAGTTACACAGGCTAGCACACTTTAGTGGGCAGCCTCAACAGTTAAATTAAACAAACAAACAAACAAACTTTCGATCAAATTCGACTAAAAAGTAACTTTAAGTGCAGATTTTAAAATAATGCAGCAAACAGCTAAAAAAACAGTTTAAGCTTGTTAAGGGTAAGCTAGAGAAGCTATTCCAAGCAAAAAAAAACAGCAAAGATACTTAAATCCAGAAAGTAGTCACTTTTCTGAGTTCTCTGTAGCTAGGACCACTCTGCAGGACCACAAGGAGCTTGTCTGAGTAGTATAGCCAGAAAAAAATGCCCAGAGGTGGATTTTAAACAGGGAACTACAAAAGAGCTAGAAATGGTCCAAAACAACCAATTACTACAGCTCTTGTGCTGAGGTCACTTCCTACAGGGACAGGTAGGCTGCTCAAGGCTCCCCACTCCCACTGGTGAGCAAAGAAACTTCCTTCTATCCAAGTAATGTAATGGACAACACAGGAACTACACCACAGCCCAGAATACAGCAATGCCTGTAAACTGGTCTAAACTAGTCGAGGAGAGGCAGGAAAACAAGGATTATTTTTTGTTTTTTTTTCTTTTTTTGATAGAAACACACAGAAAATGCAGAGACAGTGATAAATCAGTTACACAGGCTAGCACACTTTAGTGGGCAGCCTCAACAGTTAAATTAAACAAACAAACAAACAAACTTTCGATCAAATTCGACTAAAAAGTAACTTTAAGTGCAGATTTTAAAATAATGCAGCAAACAGCTAAAAAGCAGTTTAAGCTTGTTAAGGGTAAGCTAGAGAAGCTATTCCAAGCAAAAAACAGCAAAGATACTTAAATCCAGAAAGTAGTCACTTTTCTGAGTTCTCTGTAGCTAGGACCACTCTGCAGGACCACGAGGAGCTTGTCTGAGTAGTATAGCCAGAAAAAAATGCCCAGAGGTGGATTTTAAACAGGGAACTACAAAAGAGCTAGAAATGGTCCAAAACAACCAATTACTACAGCTCTTGTGCTGAGGTCACTTCCTACAGGGACAGGTAGGCTGCTCAAGGCTCCCCACTCCCACTGGTGAGCAAAGAAACTTCCTTCTATCCAAGTAAGGTAATGGACAACACAGGAACTACACCACAGCCCAGAATACAGCAATGCCTGTAAACTGGTCTAAACTAGTCGAGGAGAGGTGGAAAACAAGGATTATTTTTTTGTTTTTTTTTGATAGAAACACACAGAAAATGCAGAGACAGTGATAAATCAGTTACACAGGCTAGCACACTTTAGTGGGCAGCCTCAACAGTTAAATTAAACAAACAAACAAACAAACTTTCGATCAAATTCGACTGAAAAGTAACTTTAAGTGCAGATTTTAAAATAATGCAGCAAACAGCTAAAAACAGTTTAAGCTTGTTAAGGGTAAGCTAGAGAAGCTATTCCAAGCAAAGTAAACAGCAAAGATACTTAAATCCAGAAAGTAGTCACTTT
The DNA here is from genome assembly GCF_019279795.1 of Protopterus annectens. Lineage (NCBI taxonomy): Eukaryota > Metazoa > Chordata > Ceratodontiformes > Protopteridae > Protopterus > Protopterus annectens. The sequence goes on along the minus strand of NC_056726.1, from coordinate 46,146,860 downwards.
TCTGAGTTCTCTGTAGCTAGGACCACTCTGCAGGACCACGAGGAGCTTGTCTGAGTAGTATAGCCAGAAAAAATGCCCAGAGGTGGATTTTAAACAGGGAACTACAAAAGAGCTAGAAATGGTCCAAAACAACCAATTACTACAGCTCTTGTGCTGAGGTCACTTCCTACAGGGACAGGTAGGCTGCTCAAGGCTCCCCACTCCCACTGGTGAGCAAAGAAACTTCCTTCTATCCAAGTAAGGTAATGGACAACACAGGAACTACACCACAGCCCAGAATACAGCAATGCCTGTAAACTGGTCTAAACTAGTCGAGGAGAGGCAGGAAAACAAGGATTATTTTTTGTTTTTTTTTTTGATAGAAACACACAGAAAATGCAGAAACAGTGATAAATCAGTTACACAGGCTAGCACACTTTAGTGGGCAGCCTCAACAGTTAAATTAAACAAACAAACAAACAAACTTTCGATCAAATTCGACTAAAAAGTAACTTTAAGTGCAGATTTTAAAATAATGCAGCAAACAGCTAAAAAAAACAGTTTAAGCTTGTTAAGGGTAAGCTAGAGAAGCTATTCCAAGCAAAAAAACAGCAAAGATACTTAAATCCAGAAAGTAGTCGCTTTTCTGAGTTCTCTGTAGCTAGGACCACTCTGCAGGACCATGAGGAGCTTGTCTGAGTAGTTTGGTTGTGGATTCATGGACTGGCTTCCTCGAGGCTGTTGTCTGGAGTGAACTTGGAGTAGGGGTGTGCATATCAATTGCACAGGTCTGGGAGAGTGTCCGAAATTTGTCCCAGGTTTGGTTCATTTGTCATGAAATCATTGTTTCTGGCAAATTGTTGCAGCTCATTGCATGCAGATGCTGAGAGGTGTCAGTCATTCCAGCCTGGCGTGGCTTGTTGACCCCGGTGGCTGCGAGGATTGCTGCCTGTGAGCGGAATGGGCCGTGCAGGTTGAGTGATTTTGGGAGTGGCGTGCTCTTCATACAGCAGAAGTTTTGCAGCCGTTAGAGGAGATATGGATGTTTATTTTATACTGTTCATGCATGGTTACAGCTGCAGCTGCTCTGCTACTGTATTGAAGGTGTTGCAGTTAAGGGTGGTCTGGAATATTTTCCTGTTGAGGACATATCTCGTACCTGTACAGATTTGTCACTAAAAGTGGACTGGGTTTGAGGGTCTTGTAAGAAAGCCTTTGGCTGTTTTCTGGTTATGTGACAATAAGGGAAAATTCTGTGCTTTGCTGTTTGAATAGTGGGGTAACAGCTGAGAATATAGTCATTTGAGTCTCAGACGTCATACAGTGCATGCTAATAAAATTCTGTCTAGCAACTTTCTTAGTTTATCAGACCATTATTTAACATGTGGCCCTATTTTGGGCCTCGGTCTTATTCTGCAGGCTTGTTCAGATTGCATACATTATGAAGCTGAGGGGTAGGGGTAGGGGCAGGTGCTTGGGGGGGGGGGCTGTTTGCCTCATGTATTACAATTGTCCAGATTTTTTTCACAATTTCCAGGGCTGCATTTTGCTGCTACATCCACGGCTTCATTGGAGGAAGTTTGAGACTGTGGGTTTGGGGTGGGTTAGGAGTTTGACTGCCAGAGACAGTGAGCTCAGTGGATGGAGCTGTTTGTGGTGAAGCTGGCCTAGATTTGGTGGAGGTACAAGACTTTTGGACATTATTTCCTGACATTTGGTAATTAATGGCACAGTTATAGCTCTGCCTCGCAGTGTGTATGTGAGGTATGCCAAATGCTTGCACGGCAGCTGGTGTACACACATAAGGCCTTGTAACTGAAGAGGAAGTAAGGTGTAGTCCTCCTAGACTGAGGCATTGGACTGAGGTTTTGGAGCAAGTAGTTATAGGGCCTTGGATGTGACAAGGGATGGTGGATTTATCGAGGGCAATCAGAGGTGGGAAGGTTGTCTTCAAATATGCTTGTATGTAAGATGATTTATATTTTCTTTCCTTTGTTGCAGATGGTGGTGCTATGAGGGGAGTTTCTGCGGTTTTAGTGCTACATTATGTAGTCACAGCTAGTGTCAGTGCAGAGGTCATATCAGCTCATGGTTGGAAGGATGTGGTCTCATCAGGTGAAGTTCTGATTTTCTGGAGCTCCATGGAATAAGGTCAGAGGGGGCAATACAGTTTTACCTATTCATTTTGGCATGGGAGAGTTATGTGGTACATGAATACTATGGGGGTAGTAAGGATGATGCCCATCAGGGGCTTGGTGAAGCAGGTGTTAGGTTTACTTATGGTGAGTTAAGGGTGGTTTACAGATAGGGTAGTGTCATAAATGTGGTTAGTTGTGGCTACCCATCCAGTTCAAGTTGTGTTGAAGAGGGCCAAGGTGGTGGTCTGTTTAACATGAAGTAGAGTTTGTTGCAAGGGGTTGGTATCTTAGGTTCATAGGTTCATAGGTAGGTATTAGGCTATCTGCCCGAAGGCATTTATAAGCCTAGCCAGAATGTGTTGGCTTTTGCCGCCCCCCTTAGATTAGTTCCCTGTGCATTTGTCTAGCAGAGCCACTGAAGTGATCCCCGAGGTAAACTTTCTGTTTCCCATCCACTCGTCAAGATTTCTTTTGAAGAGTGTTAGCGAGGAGCTCTGCCTAATGTAGATTGGGATCTTGTTCCAAAGCATGGGAAGTCTCTGAGACATGAATCTATCCCTCCAGCATGCCCTATTTATTTTTGTGGTGAGGTTTAGATCCCTAGAGCATGTGGCTCACGGGGATAAGGTTTTCTTTAGGTGGATCATGTCCATCAGTTCTGGGTTGGACATGGCCTTGTATGTCAGGCAGAGATCACCTCTGAGTAGGTGGTATGCAACCGAATACAGCTGTAATTTCTTCAGTCGAGCTGCATAGGGCATCTGTTTGAGGCCAGTGATCCTCTTGGTGAGGTACTTCTGTGGTATTTCCAGCTGTTGCATGTGTCTTGTAAGGTACAACCCAAATGGGGCATTGTACTCTATGATGGGTTTGATGAGTGATGAGTAGAGGGGCACAATGACCTCTTTTGATCTGGATGTGAACCCTTTTGTGATTAGGTGGGCTACGTAAAAGGATTTTCTATCCACTTTGGCAGTGTGATTATCAAAGGTGAGATTACTATCTACTTGGGTCCCCAGATCCCTTATTACATCTTCCGTATTTAGGGGACTACCACCTATGTGGTGGTTTGTGGGTACTTTGTTTTTTCCAAAGGGGATGACTATGCAATTTTTGGCATTTAGTTTGAGGCCATGATTTTGACACTAGGTATCTGTCTCAGTGAGACCCTTTTGGAGGATGTCTGTGTCAGCTGGAGAGTCAGTTATAGCCCCTAGTTTGCAGTCGTCTGCAAACTTTGTCAGCCATAGTCCTCCTGTGCTTGCCTGTACCTCTTAGAAGTATATGCCGAACAGGAGGGGTCCTAGGACTGAGCCTTGGGGAACTCCACTTGTAACAGATTTAGAGTTGGACCTAGCTCCCACAACTCTCACCATGTGGGTTCTGTCTGTTAGCCATTTGGCAACCCATCTTGTGATGTAGGGGTTTATGTTCAGGCTGGTGAGCTTGTCTATAATACCAGAATGGGGAATGATGTTGAAGGCCTTTGCAAGGTCTAGGTAGGCTGTATGTACCACCTTTCCCTCATCTATAGCTTTGGTAATTGTCTCAAAGAAGTCCACCAGGTTTAGGAGGCATGATCTGCCCTTAACAAAGCCGAACTGGGTAGGGTCCAGTGTTTGGAGGTTCCCAATGTCTCTGTTAATGAGTTCCATGATGGTACCATGATGGTACATAGCCTATCTTCTGGGGCAAACCTATTCTCAGGCAGGTTCTGCTAATCTGTGAAACGAATCTGCCTCGGGTCCCCTTTCACAATAACTCACTTTGTCAACTGTCTCTGGTGTTTTTTTCACTAATGTCTTGCATGGTAGAGTCTAATAATAATGGTTCTTCCCACCTATATTAGTGGGTTTATTATCCATTGAACATCTTGTTACGGTTTCACCTAATAGGACACAGAAAGACAAACCACTCAGGCATAATCAGAATGTGTTGAACTTGTCCAAAATTACATTAACATGTGAACAGATATTCCTGCCTTTTTAGTGATTTTGAACCTAAAATTGTTTTTGATGATGACAAGTCTAAGAATAAACATGTTTCTATATTGGACATATCATGTTAGCAAGTAATTTAACTCTGGATGACATGCTGATTGTTGTTTGGAATACTGCGATTCCTTTCTGCAATTAAAGTGGCCTCACTTATGGTTCCTGAACCTTCTAAACAATTCATAAGTCTTTAACAAAACCACCTGGTAGACCAATTGTCTCTGTTCCTGACCAAATATCTTAAACCATCAGGACACCACATTAGATGTAAAATCATTAGAGCATACCACATTGGGCAGGGTTTATGACTGAACATGTCCTCAATAAGAATGTATTGTATTTCCAAGGCCAATGGCATCTTTTGCTCCATGGCCTATGTTGAACAATACATGATATATGATACATCACAGACTGTTGGCTGGTGTAAAATACTATCAATTTTTGGATGTCACTGTTTATAGATTATCAAACGCCTTAGTTCTAATGATGAGGAATACCAATTGGCCAGCAGGGATCTCAGTCTGAGGTTTATAGAGATAAAGCTCTTATTTGTCACATTATAAACATATAAACAACTCCTTTAACATCAAGATTTTTGGTAATTGCAGAATGAATGAACATCGTAGTGATGTCAGGAACTTAGTTTTATGGTCTAACAAACAACTATAGGAGATTATGTCTATGTTTCAACCATCCTGCAAGAAACATATGAATATATATATTCTAGGTTGGCTTGGTATAGGTGGTTGATATGTGTAACTATTATGGTCTAAATTTAGGGATACAGTGTCCTAAGAGGAGTAATAACAATTGGATAATGTTTATATGGACAAACATTTGTGCAATAGATTTTGCTTATGGCTATAAAAATTATATATGTTCCTATATATTATTGCCATATTACATTAAGTTTGGTTATATGTCTCAATATTAGTGTGTTTCACTGTAGTTTCACATTCTGTTTACTGTGATTTAAACAATTTTTTTATCTCATTGATATTCATGAGTTTTTCTGCCTTATTGGCTGATGGTTTGTATTTAAATGGCTGTGGACAAGGAACTTGGTCCTACACTGAAGAAGGCAGTTCTAAACTAGTCTGTTTGAGTACAAAAGGTCTATTTGGTGATTTTGACATTTGGTTTGGACCGTGCAATCCCCCTTGCACAGGATTTGGTTTGCTCTAGGTTCTGCTAATGTCACATGCCTGGTTATGGTCTTTAGAGCGGGTACCATGTGTACCATTTTGACATGTACATTGGGATGATAGGAGGTGGTTCGGTACAGTTATGACTGTTAAGGGTAGGGAAGGTTTGATGGAGCATTCTAGGTATGCGGGTGTTTTTACGTTATGTGAGGAACTGTGTGCCTTGTTGACTAAGCAGAAGTTACAAGGCTTAAGCAAGGCCTTGGTTTTGCATGGGTCTATATTAGAACATTGAAGTTTCAAAACTTTGAATGTTCTAATATCGAACCCTATTCAGCTAACACTGAAAATAGTGAAATTACAGAAAAATGAATTTTTTCCTAGGGAAAGAATTAAATTGTCTATTTCTGTCACTTCGCTGTGTTGGAAAGTTACGTGTCGGGTTCAGGTAAGTGTGTGATTGGGCGCAGGTTAGGTGAGTTAGGTTTAGGGCGCAGGTCAGGTAAGTGTGCGATTGTGTGGACGTGAGGGTTAGGGCGGGGTAGGTGAGTTAGGGTTAGGGTGCGGGTGAGGTGAGTGTGTGATAGTGACAGACCTTAAGGGTTAGGGTTTGGGTTAAGGTAAGTGGATAGTTAGTAGTGTATGTACAGTTTAGTGTAGGGTTAGATGTAAGATTTTAGGTGTATGTGTGTGGATTGCTGTTTGTTTGGTGTGATTGTGTTGTGTGTATGTGTTTTGGAACAGCAAATTTTTTTCCCTAGGAAAAAATTTGCTGTTCTGCATGTTTGATGTTGTAAGCATTTGCTGAATAGGGTTCGATATTAGAACATTCAAAGTTTGAAACTTCAGTGTTCTAATATAGACCCATTTTGCATTTCCTTGCACATGTAGGCTATTTTGTCATTCTTTACCAGGTTCAAAGGTAACACATGAAAAGTAAGTTTTGTAGGGAGGGCTAAGGACAAGCAGTGGATTAAGATTGTTCATCTTCTTGGGTGTACTAGAATTGCATGTTGGCTAGTTTATTCATGTTGTTTTGGGGGATGGTTTATACATTGGGGTACTTTTTTACCATTGTGGTACCTCTTGGTGCATTTTGATGGGATGGCCTTCAGTAGATGTGTAAGGTTATTTACGGGGATTTGCATTTGTTTACAAATGTTACAGGTGGTGTTATGGTGGAGGGTAATATGGGGGGTTGGTTGTTATTGGCTCATTAATCCATGTCAGGTTTGTTGAGGCAGGTAGGAGTACGGAGGCAAGTGTGGCTGAGGTGAGTCAAGGGCCGGGTAGGTTATCAAGGTGTTTTGTTGTGCTTCAACCATCTTAATTTTATTGCAGGGTACATATTGCTGTTAGAACCACTTGTAGAGTAAAGCAACATATGAAAGAAGCTGCCTAGGTTACACTTGGCAGCACCTAATGTTGCCATTAAGAAGTCTTGGTCTGTGTGTGCACAGGACTTATGGTTGTCTTTTCCCTTGTAGTTGGGGTTGTGCAGAGGGAGCATCAGTTGGTGACTTGAAGGAAGTGCACATGAAAGGTGATGCATGCTGCTGTGGTGGATGTTTTGGTCTCTGGAGTGGTGCATAATGAGGTTGCAGGTCTCCTATTTTAGTAAGTACTTATTCAGACATGTTGGATGGGTGCATTTTGAGAGTAGTTTGGGGTCAAGTGAAGAAGAGTTAAGTCACAGGCAGGGTGAGGCAGGTTTGAGGTTCATTTAGGGGAAGTTGAGGTTATCCATGGGGGGATTCACAGCAACAGGAGTTTAGGGTGGGCTTTGGGGACCTGGTAGTGGGGTTATAGTTACTTGGACAAGGCAGTCTTGATGGATTGCTCTATGGTCTGTGCTGAATTGACAGCATTGTTGGTGACAGCCAGCGACAATGATGGATTAATGAATCTTTTATAGCTCTTTAGGCTCTGGAATTTTGCATGTCAAGCGGTTCAGCTGGGTTGCTTTGTGGATACATGTTCCACCTACTCTTAATTTGGGTAATGGTTAACAGTTGGTGGATGCTGATTTGGCATTGTGGTAGATTTGTGTTTAGTACCTAATGGTAGGGCATTTGGGCATGCAGATGGGGGTTGTTTTGGGGATTTACAAATAATTACAGAGGTGACAGCAAATTTGGGGATGGGATTTATTTTTGTGGGTATGGCTTTGGCTTGTGGGCTGGCAGGAACTAAGGATGTTTGAAGTCATGTCAATGGTTAGCAGGAGAAGTTGCAAAGAAAAGGATTAACTTATACGCAGAAGGGTTCCTTGGGGATGATGCTTCTGCAGGAGTTTAGCACTGGTAACCATTGGATTTGGCAGCAGTGGGCAAGATTGTAGGACTAGATTAAAGGTTTGATGGAACATTGCAAGGTAGTGGGAGGTGGGGTATGTGAGGAGCAGGTTTCCATTGTTTAAGCAGAAGTCTGAAGGTCCAAACAAGGTATGGTTTTGGGTGTTGCTAGTGGATGCAGGCTATGGTTTGTTTAGATTTAGAAATTTGAGCGGTGAAGTTTCAGGACAAGGGTGGATTAGGAGGTGATGGAGTCCTTTGGGCTCTGGAAATTGGCAAATTTTGGATGAATAATTTTAGCTTGTTGGCTGGCAGGGTGGAAAAACATTTGGAAGAGAGATGTATGAGATGGAAGAATGCTTTGGAGAGGTATGTTATTCTTTGGATTGCTTTCATTTGTCTGACATGAAGGTTAGTAGGAGAAGTTGTTGAGCAAATGGTTAATTTTCATTTGGATAATAGGACAGTAGTATAAGCCTTGTCAGAGGAGGTGCATTAGGTTGGCTTGGAATGATTAGTGGTAGTATGGGATTTCAGAGCCACTTTTGATGAGAAGGTAACGGTATATGGTAGGGCATTGCAAGATTTTGTTAAATTCTGTCTAGACCTGGGGAACAAGGTTAGGCCATTCAGTTGGTCGAGGTGAATTTAGCTCCAATTAGATAGTTGCACAGGTATTTGGTGGTAGGATAAATGAGGATGTAGGTTTGCAAGGGTATGGGTATTACTTTGGTGTTAGAGAGGGATCATTGGTGTAATTTCAGCTGCTTAGGCAACTGGTTGCTTTTGGTATTTATATGACGAGTTCTGTATTGATGACAGGGATCCAGTTTTGGTTCAGAGAAGATGGAGTACACCGAATGATGTTTGGCATCAACCTTTTAATGTACAGTTAGGCTGTTTTTGAAGGTTTCCCTGAAAGTTTTGGTATGAATGATGTAGAACAGCTTGGTCAGGCTGGTGGGCTGAGAAGATGGGCAGGCTTGCCCTCTTCTGATCCTCCTCTAGTGTCAGATGTTCAAGTCAATGAATTGGGAAAGGAAAGTGAGTGGTTGGATGCTTCTTGATAAGTAAAATAAATGAGCAGAGGTAAGCTGCTTATTGGTTGGATGTGTAATTCAATAAATGGTAAATGAAGTGAGTGGTGGTACGCTGCTTCATAAGTAAGGGAGTGAAGGTATGGATGTTGCTTACTGGTCAGGATGAGTGGGGTCATGCTGTCCTATTTTAATGTTACATGGATTTTATCCTTGCCTATATCATTTGTTGGTTGTAATTAATAAATATTGGTTGACAATAATGTTTATGGAAGTTTAATAAAGGTCGTCAAACGTCATTCAGTGTGATGTGTTTATTGAAGGGGACCAGGACAACACAATTTTACATAAATATCTATGCAGAAAGACAGCAAAATCAAATACAGACAGAAAAAAGGAATAGTAACGTGAAGATATTCCCTTGTATATGGCACTACGGGTATTTTATTAAAGGAAGGACAGCTAAGCTGTGATAGGAAAAATGAATGTATAGTTGGAGTTTTTCCCCATTTGCCTCTGAGAACAAATCTTGAAGTACTTGGTTTTGTTCATGCTCAGACCTGTAACTCTAAACTGCATATTGTAGTGTTTATATCTCATTGCCTGTATTCCATGATTCTGTTACTGTCTCTACAACACAGCAATGCTTTTCCAACAGTATCAGCAGTTCATGTAATGTTTCATAGACTGTAGACTTTTGTATTTACTTTCTTCAGTTTAAGGGCAAGAGAAGAGGTAGTGGGGCAGAATGTGTACAGAAGAACACTTTTTATGTGTTATCATGTGGGCTTAAAGGCTGCTACCTTTACTGGGGGCAAATTGTGGGCATTTTCTTGTTACACTTCTTGCAGCCCCTGATTTGACTTATTTTCTTCCATTTAATATGAATTCAATTAGTTAGAAGTATCTCCACCTGGTGTAGGCTCACAGTAGAAAGATAATGCTCTTCATATTATCCTTTGCTGTTAGGTAGTCTTTGTTAGGTTCAGCCATGATAATAAATGGCACCTGAGGCCTGTAAAGCAATGGTCATAAACATCACTATGAACTGCATTTGTTATGACAACAGTAAAGCAATGGTCATAAACATCACTATGAGCTGCATTTGTTATAACAGCACTTCCATGCATTACTACTACAAACAACAGGCAAGCAGTTGAAAAGGAAGAAATCAAAATTGGACACAGAAGGACTGAAAAACATTACTGTAAGGAAAATGAGGAGAAATATAAGCATTGACAACATGACTCACGTTGTGGATGTACAAAGCCAACTGGATTATAACTGTATGCTTACAAATGTAATAAGCAATGAAGGCAGTGGGATTAATAACACTAACGGTGATGAAGATCATTCCTTTCTGACAATTGATAGAGGAGATATTATTGAATTAGAAGTTGGAGATTCTTCAGATCTGATCAGAAAAGATATTCTTGTAATTGTATATTGAATTATTAGAGGAACTGATACTTATATTTGCTGTGAAGATAATGAACATGTTATTGCTTGCCAGGAGCAAAAACAAAGGATGTGAGAAAGGCCTTAGAACACCTTAATGTAAGGGGGTGTGGATCTGGTTTTACTCATGTTGGTACAAATGATCTCATCCAGAAGGACTTTCTGGCTGTTAGCAGGTAACTTACAGCCTTCTTATATGGCATATCTTATACAGATGTTAGTATGTGTTTTTCGCAAATCACATATAGAAAGATGAGTCAGGTCACCATTAATAAAATGGGGTTTTTTTTTTTTTTGGTAAATACTTGCATGAAAAAATGTCCCATTAAAAAATAGAAATATTTAGAGCATCCAAGTCTAATTTTGGGCAGATTTGTTTAGAAAGGATGGCATGCACTTGTCAAGATCATGGAAGAGAAGTTTTGCAGCAGATACTTTGCAATATGTGACAAACACTAGGCAGGATTTTTGCTGGGTCAAAAATTTAACAGTTCAAAGATCGCAACATTTGATGCATCTCTGATGGTTGCTAATGCTATCAGCATTAATAATAACTTTTTTATTGGAAAATCTGTTGAATTACCATAAAACTGATGTTGTTTTTTTTGAGTGTGAAATATGATTAAAGAGCTGTAAACCAGCTCTGTCAGGGTATAAATGTTTTTACTGTAGTATATATTCTACAAAAAAAAAACAGGTGGAGATGTTATGAGAGGGATTAAATATTGTATTGAGACCTGTAATTATTACATGCTCAGTAAAAACACCAATATTGTAGACTGTGTAACTGTGACAATAAAGACAACCCTGGAATATAAAACAATTGTTGGAGTGCATTGAGCACCAAAGTCATGTGCTGCTGACCTAAAAATTCATACATTTCTTGAATGAAACACATAAGAGAAGAATAATAGTGGCTGGGGACCTATATTTACCAGAAATAGAATAGAATGCTATTGATTCAACAACCTTAATAAGAAAATAATTCACGACATATTTTCAGGAGCAACAGTTGCTTCAGATTTTAAAAAAGCATCACAGGGAAAGTAACACACTAGATATTGCTTGTGTTACTAAAGAAATTAAATGTTACTTTATGTCAAGTTTTACCACCATTAATGTCCAGTGATCATGAGGTTATAAAGGTTAATTCTGTTAAAATGAAATCTAAAGCAATGCACAAAAGATTAATAAGAAATTGTAAGAAAGCAAGACTACTATGTAAAGCTAATTAAAGTAACGTGTTTGGTGGAACACAGCAGAAAGAATGTGAAAAGTTTTGAAAGAGAATTTTTTTTGAATGCAAAAAAATCAAAAACAATGTTTAACATCAAGAGATTGAACTACAACTTTGAAAACTGAAATAAACAAGTTGGACAGACAAATTAAACATACTGTAACACAAGATCAAGAAAAAAATTGACGAAAATTTATATAAAGATATTTAGCAAAATAGGAAACCATTTTATAGATACGCAAGATATGGTAGTAGTAAAGACAATGCAGAATGATAAACTGTGTATATTATAAAATTTATTCTCACACACACCAGATTATAGATATATTTATAAAATCTTACGCAAAGCAGTTTGACCCAACAAAGGGGGTGATAAGTTGTTCTAGTGCATCGGGCTATCCTCAGACACTAAAACCAAATTAGATTATATTGGAAAAGAACTACACAAACTGGATCCAAACAAAGCACAGGGAGGGGATGGAATTAGTAATAATGACCTGAGAATGATTTGGCATCGACTTAGAGTAGTATTATATATCTGTTATTTACTAAGCTGTATAAATATGGAGATACTTCCCATGATTGGAGATATGCACTTGTTAAACCTGTCTTTAAGGGAAAGGGAAGTAGAACAGACCAAGTGTCATACAGACTCATACATTTACTTTCATGTTGTGGAAGCATAATAGAGAAGGTTCTATTCACTAGATTATTGTCAAAACTGAAAATGTTGGGACTTGAAACCATATATCAGCATATATGTGTTGAAAATAGATCAATTACCACTTGAAACATGATGTTCTATAACAAAATAATAGCAACTAAGAATGAACAATTGTACTGCAATGCAATTTATGTAGATTTAACTTAATCATTTGATATGGTAATATATAAAACAATGATTAATAAATTAGAACAAGTAGGTATCAATGTACTCAAATTAAGATGGATAGCTGCATGGCTTGCAAATAGAACAGGCATGCAGCAATTGGACAGGTGAAATTCGAGGTTACAGTCAAAATGACCCACAGGGCTCTATCATAGGTCCAAACTTTTTTACATTGTATCTTTCAGATTTACCATTTTCATCTGAGGTATTCTACAGTCACTATGCAGATGACTTGCAAATGGGTAAACTAATGGCATGTCTGTAAAGGAGCTTGACTAAGTTGACCATTTGAGCACAGGAGAACAATATGCTCATAAATACATGAAAAACAAAGCCTATGGGATTTGGGTAGAAATAAAGTGAAAGATGAATACTTAATATAGCACATGGTGATAGAAAATGAAGATTCATATAAGGACCTGGGTATATGGATAGATCCATCTTTGATTTTTTTCTAATCATATCAACCAGTTGATTAACAATACTTATAGAACTATAACTTGTATAAAAAGATTTATAAAGTCTATGAAACCAGAAATGATGAAGTCCTTCATTAGTTATATTAGACCCAAACATGGGTATAGAATAACAATATGAAACCCTTATAAGAAAATTAGAAAGAGTATAGCATAAATATACCAAGGGCATCCATGGATGTGAACATTTAAGTTATTATGAAGGACTAAAAATATTTTAACTTATACAGTGTCTCGTATACAAATCCAAGAGGAGTTCTTATTCAGGGACATAGGACATTTAGAGACAACTACCTTTGGGATTGTTTAGGCTTATCAAAATGTAGTAAAGAATCATCAGACAACCTATGTAGAAGAAGCTATAAGCATGAAACGTGTAGCAGCTGGTTTTCTGAGAGAGTAGCTGATGCATGGAATCAAGTACCAAATTACATTACAGCGAGCACTAGTTTAGATAGCTTTAAGAGCAGCCTGACACTTGTTATAGGGAATAACTGCTTTGGTATAATGGCAGGCTAGAAGGGCATTATTGCCTGTACCTTAAATATTTGTGTATATACATGTATGTATGTATGCGTGTATATATATATATATATATATATATATATATATATATATATATATATATATATATATATACCACTACTACCACTAATATTATTACTAATACTGCTACTATTACTGCCATTACTACTACTACTGCTGCTACTACTGCTACTTATGTTACTACTACTAAAACTAATACTGCTACTGCTATTACTACTGCTACTGCTTTTACTACTAATACAACTAATGCTGCTACTGCTATTACTACTACTGCTACTACTAGTGCTGCTACTACTACTGCTGATAATATTAGTAGTAATAATAATAATAATAAGAAGAAGAAGAAGAATAAACTGCATTCTTTGATGATGAAAACTGAAATGATTATGTATCAAATGTTTGATCGGAGTGAACAAAAATGATGTCACTGTGCAGATTACTGAAGCAGACAGCAGAAGAGACAAAACTAAATATGTTTAAACTTTCCTTGGCAAGGCACAGGTAACTCCAGTGGCCTGATGTAGACTCAGTAGTGTAACACAAATGAGACACATGGCCCTAATATCATAATCCAGAAAACACTTTAATGGGACACATTTTAGTTCTTGCCCTCAGTGTTCTGTAACTTGACGCCTACTTTGTAAAGCTTGACAGCCTGAAGACCTTCACAGAATATTTACCTTTGCTGATAGACCCACTGCTTTTTTATCTGTTAGCTTATCTACAAATTCATGATATGACCAATTTTTCCTATGCATCACAGAAGTGGTCTTAAAAACTTGGTTTGTTTTGCTGGACTTGATCGAATGTATTTATTTAGTTAACAGCTAGTGCTAATGGACTGCAAAATATGTTAATTGATTTATTAATTAACTGGCCTATCTTAGACCCTTCCCAGTTAAGACCCAGACATGTTTTTTGTGGAAACCAGGATAAATGCTTGCAGCCACAGAGAGTACATGCAAAGTCTACACAGGTGATGACTGAAGGTCAACACTCTATCCCATGCTTTGTTGCCGATTACCGTGCTGCGAAGTACATTATTCTGCTTATTGCAACTCAACCGATTAGAGCTAAAACAGGGAAGATGCTGGTTAGGCAGAGAAACAAAAAGAGAGCGAGAGAGAGAGAGAGAGAGAGAGAGAGAGAGAGAGAGAAAAGCTAGGGGAATTACCTATATAAGACTTCATCCATTTTCACCTTCACAGTTATTACACAAACATCACTGCTTTCTAATAGCTTATCACTGTGAAGCATTTAGAGACAAACAGCTGTCAGTGTTACAGTCAGATGAGCTATCTGGATGACCTCAGGAGGAATTGTTAAAGCAGGGAACTGTTGTTTATCAAGCGTATTTACAGCTATGAGCAAAAGGCAAGCTATTTCATGCCTACATGCATCGCAGCAGTAACTATGGGCAAGCACATTATTAAAGTTTTATCACTACAAAGAAATGCCATAAATGAAGGACCGTAAATCTTGTGATTGCTCACATCCATGTTAGTACAACTTATTTAGAAAAAATAGGAATACATGCTGAGCTACTAAGAAACACAGAAACAGAATGTTACATTGCATGGTTATGCTAGATTAATTGCCCAGCTACTATTAATGTCTTTATCTGGATAACTTTTAAGGGGACAATTTGGGTCTAGCAAGCAGCTTAGCATCTATGTATTTTACCTAGATGGGACCTTTTTATCTGGCATCATTGCCTGTCTTGCATACACCTTATTATTAGCTGATAAATTCTGCATTAAGAATCCTTGCTTAAATTTATTGCCCAGTGTTTTTGTTGGATTCTCCATGTTGTTGCTAGGACTGTCCTACAAAATTACTCAATTTACATGACTGAGTTTACCCTACTTGAATATCTCCATCCTTTTCTTAACCAACTGTGAAGAGGCCATCAGACCTTTTTCAGACATGACCCTGGCCAGAAGGACAAGGATAAGTTTTTATATGGACGGTTCACTGTAGACAACCAAACAGCTTTATGGAATGTGGGAGGATACTGGAGTTCCCAGAGAATGCCATGCAGATATGAAAACAACATGCTAACTGCACACAGACAGTGACAGGAGGTCAGCTTTGAACCCCTGATGCTGGTGCAGTGAGATAGCTCATCTGTTAAGCCACTATTTACCTAAAAAGTATGTATTACGGCATGTAAAAACTGCCACAGTGTGTTTCTAGCTATGTTGTGTAGCATATGGCTGCTCGTAAAATCTTTGTTATCTATATTGTTTATCATTCTCTAGTGTTATGTTATTTCTTGGGTTCTCTAAAACTGGATGTATAAGTAGGCTGTGTGTCCAACTATTAAAGCATCAGGAAAAAACAGAAGATAAGGGAATATATAAAATAATGCATACAAACATATAATGATCTCTTAGGTCTTATGTTTGATGAAATATATCAGAAGTGAGCTGAGAACTGCAGTGATGCAATATTTCAACTACAAAGCTGAATCAGCTATAGCAAGTCCTTTCCGTAGTTCATTTTCTTTAAAGTTTATGAATAACTTACTTCCAAACAAAATCTGACCCTTAAGAACGCCTTCATGTTTTTACATTTTGTCTGTTATCAGTTCAGAAGCACATTTACACCCTAAAATGAAGGTGCAATGGCAGAAACTGTCTGCCTACATGTTACTTCTAAATAGAAAGGAGCAATGAGACCAATAGTTAAGCTCATCTATCTTTGGAAAGTCATCAGATCAGTCTACTACTGTAAGCTCTTCACACATATAAAACAGTAAAATATACCCTGTTTAAAACTGCTAAGTCATTGTATCATAAGAAAATAAGAAAAAGGAAAAAAAAACAATGTCCTAAAACCTAGAAACTGTACAGTTAGTACCATAAATCCTCTTTGGCAACACTTGAAAACCACATAACATATTACGTATTGATTTCCTTTCCTTTCCAATTTTTCTGTGTTACTTTAGACTCAGCATATAAAATGTTCACAGACCTACCTGCCTCCATCAAGCCACTTTAATAGCAAGTCTTGTTTACTCTATGTTCAAGAATAAAGCTGTCTAATTCATTGCATAACTTCTGGTCTTTATTCATAATCTTGCGATTAAGATTGGTAGTATAGCCAAAGAAAGGAAAGCTGTCATTACTGATCTCCTCACCAAACTAAAAAGTGCCACAGCACCTAAAACTTTCTGAACTACTCCAAGAAACATTCCCTAAGCAACAGACTCCAAAAATGAATTCATAAATGCACATTCCTGTTAAAACTTGCAAATACTTCAGTATTTCCTAGATCAACATCTCATGTAGAACTAGCCACATCTAAAGTCCTCATTTAACTAAAATACACATAAAAATTCACAAGTCATTGCACAAGGGAGGACACGCAAGCTATAATAGTCTATGGGTACAATATGTGCTTGTGGGAGAGGTCATTCTGAAGATCCCAGAACAACAGAATGACTTTGCTGTTGTACTATACCAATGTTACAATGTTATATTGTACCACAACGGCCAGAGATCTCAAACGAGATCATTATAGACCTCACTCCAGGTAATTATAGAACAGTTTACTAAGTCTAATCTCTTTTTAAAACATTCTAAATGTCTTTCTTGTCTAAAATGAGAACTAACTTATTCCATCTGCTCCCTGCTCTAAAATGAAAATAGTTTTTACCTAGTTGAGAGGTCACATCTCCTTATCTAACCATACTGTTGTTATTTATTGTACATTTTCCATGATTTAAAAAAAAACATATCCAAAAGACTATCCAGCTGTTTATTATTCAGGCATTTAAACTCCCATGTTATATTTCCTCTATATAACCCATAAAACACAGAAAATAATTCAATTTTTACTAATCTGTCCTGTTGACATGACTTACACATACCTTGAATTTTCCTTGTAAAAATGTTTGCAGATTTTCTAATGTATTCATTTCAAGTTCGGAGTAAGTACAAAAATCACTCTGGTAATCTAACAATAGTCTGACAACAGCTTTATATAATAGCATCATTGCTCTCTCATGCCTTAAAGACAATAGTCTAAATATAGTAAGTATGGCAATGTAACAAGATTTCAAAACTTTGTATATATGGTCAGAAAAGGTTAGTTTGTTTTCAATTAGAAGTGCAAGGTCCTCATACTGTTTACAATCATCAGTTCTACCAAAATGCATAACTTTGGTTTTAACAAGCTTAAAAAAAACTCCATTACTCAGCTCTAGTAATTTCAACTCCCTACAGTCTTACTCCAGGAATAGAAACACTGGCCCTTCTGTTACTTAACCAATTTAATATGCATATCAATATATATTCATTGAATTTCCATTGTTCTAAAGCTTTTAATATAGAATATAGAATCCTTCACTGAATCTAATAATAATGCCACATAAATGGATAGCTTTGTATCCAGAGCCCTTGATTTTGTCTGCATAAAAATACATTTCTAATGGCAGACTATCCCATACTAAACTGATGCTGGTAAAGAATACAATATCTATGGAGTTCTGGCTTTGTCAAAAATTCAACAAGACACACTCAAACTATCCCCAGGTATGCTCATCACACTTATCAGTATAAAAGTATCCGCACTATGATATATACCTCCCTAGTGAATTAGAGAATACTGGCAACTTTCTAATAGATAAGGACATTTCCAGATATTAAACTTTGTTGGAGTAAATAAATTAAAATCTTCAAGACTGCAGACTTTAAAACATTAAAAAAAAACATTACGTTAATCTGGACAAGGAGAAAATGCTGACTTACTTTATTTAATTATCCTTTTCCTATTGCATATTCACCAGTGGTAACATACTTTTATTAAGAACCTCAGTACACATTGATTCTGAAGATATTACATTATCCCCTACCTGAGTAGAAAAAAGTCAGCAAAAACTAGGCCACATGCAGTAAATTTGTAACCAATTTTGCCTCTTGAGAAAGTCATATATTTTCATTTCCATCTTTCCTACAATCTCTTACATACTTAAATGTATTTCTTATACCTAAAATATAAACACTCAAAATAAGCTCATAGTCCATTTTTCTTCTTCTAATGTTTTTTTTTATTACAATTACAACCACATTATATACATTGATGGTTAATTCTAGTAGGGTCCTTTATGTTGTGCCAATATCACTTTTTCTTATTTATCACACAAATTTAATTTTTATTCAGCCAAAACTAGCTTCTTAATTTTGTCACATCTTTCTCATTGCGATGAACGTTTTAATAATGTCATGTAAATTACTATAAATGCTGTACTCTCTTAATAGAAGCTCTCTTCAAAATCCAGTTCTTTTTGCATTTTTCTATAGCTAAAAAAATTCTCTCTCATCAAAGTGATATTACCACTCCTATACATATTATTACACAGTGGTACAAATTATATAATGGTTCTATAACCTTAACATCAGATATCATTACTTTCCTCAGTGCCAAAACCACAGCTAATAATTGTCTCCCATTTGGACATCGAACATATTGAATTGTGACTTATTCACACAATTGAAATAGCAGCATTCTGTTCATATTAATATTTTGTTCTTCTTTCCTCAGATGTTTGTCTCCCATGTCTCTCTAATATGCCTGGATAATAACACAGCAAAGCTTCTTCTTCTTTAAAAATGTCACTTCATAAAGATTTCACACAGCTGCACATACCATTGCTACTTAATAATAATAACCTAATAATATTATTAATAATAATAATAATAATAATAATAATAATAAATATTGCAACTACCCTTCCAATAACCAAAAGAGTAACTAGAGTTTTTGATGGCATGCTCTGCAATTGCATTGTCAGTGGTACAATGGGTAGTACACTCAGCTTTGGTGCAGAAGGATGTGGGTTCTATTCCCCTACCAGGTAGATCAATTTCGGACACTGCAGATCATCATAAGGTGAAGGGGGGCTGGACTCCTAAATATGTTGCCTTTCTAGTGAGACACTAAAATGAGGTCCCATCTCCTTGAGTTAATGGTAGTTCAAGTGGATGCAAAAGATTCCACACCACCTATCAAAAAGAGTAGGGGCACTTTATTCATACTATATAGAATAAAAAAAATATATATATACTATTTATGCATTAACACTTAATTTTATTTATCAATTTATCAGTTTCCCCCTCTCAACAACCATAATCTTATTTTACCCAAAATTTTAGATGTCTCAAACCTTATTAAGAAAATCTTTTTTCAATTTTGCTTTCCAAATATTCACATAATACTAAAAATGCAGTAATTACATCTTTTACACTCATAAACCCCCAACAACATCATATTCATATTTATATCTTTTAACTTTTTTATCACATACACAAACCATTCTTTAATATTTTCCATAACATTTTACTTTTTCCTATCCCAAAAACATGATATGTGTTTTTAATTTCTACTGGTAATTTATTTATCCCAAACCTCTATAAAAATCTTGAAATTATAGTATTTTTTTTAAATCTTTTCTTTTTCCACCTGATCATTTCAATAATATTTTATCTAACCCTTCCCAAATCCTGATCCCATACCATCTTCTCAAAATATTGTTATACCAATCCCTTCTTTCATTTTCACCGCTTTAATTTCTAAATCCCATTTCCTAATTTTTCTTTTATATTTCATTATTTTTCTTCTTCTACTATCTTTTTTTATCTTTCCTTTATAATTATTCCAATCACCATATTTATCTTCTAGAATTTTAAACAGCAGATCCTCATTCAGTCTTAAAGCATTAAATAAACACACAGATACATTACACAACAATATTTAATAAATGTAGCTGTCTTCTTCTTCATTCAAATATAAAATGCCTCCCTTAGCTACACTTAGTCTAAAAACCCCCTCCCAAAAGAAAACAGTGCCAGCATTTATTTTTCTATATTACTGTGTATGGATACATTGTCTAGATAGCCAATATTTTCCATAATAACTGAATTTATTAAATATATATTTCTTTTTATAATAATCTAAATAACCTCCATAACTTTCTAATATATATTTTTCTCAATTAGTCTACCCCATTGTCTATCCAAAACCTCCATACTTCCAAATGTTAATCCAAAAGACTAACTTTATTTACTAAAAGGTATTCCATCTATATCAATCTCTTCTCCTAGACCTCTGAACTTATCATTATTTAACTATAAATCAACAACTCCTAACCAACTAATAACATATCTCAGCAAACCCTTTGTCCAAAATGTATTTTTAGCAATCAAAACAAGACCATCAGCATAAGATAACAAACATAGAACTCCCACATATTCTTAACATAATACTGACCCTTCAATTCTACTAAAATGTTTGGCCTTAATATATTGATAAAAAGCTCCTAATCTCAGGAATAAAACATACATTAAAATAGATCTTCATGAACTATTTTCCCCATTTAAACCATATTTTACCAAATCCTCCACAGAGTTTCATATTCTACAAAATCAAAAGCTTTCCTCAAATTACCTACAACCAACCTCACTTCACAGTGTTGCTTATTAACACCAAAAAAAAAAATCTTGACTACATCTTCCTTTCATTCAACTCCCCCCCAAAAAAACTTCAGAATATGTTCTTGTAACATCTCATTGTACCTCAGCTACAAAATGTTCAAAATACCTTATGATCAACATTATTTAACATTACAGCCCTCCAATCTGACATTCTCTTTCAAATAAACTTTATAATGCCTTTACAAATTTCTTCCTTAATTTGTCCCTTCTACAGACATTCATTATATACTTTTAAAAGTATCACTGTTTGAAACAATTTCATCACTATATAGACCTCCATAACTGATACCATCTATACCAGACACTGGAGTATTCCCTTGTTTTTCTTAAAATGATATCTAATGTTAATAAAGTAATACTTTCCTCTAAATCTTTTATTTCCTATCTGAAAACTTTTTAACTCCTCAATGAACCTCTTTCACAGCACCTTTCTTTTTATATAAATCTCTGACCAAATTTTTCACAATATCCATAATTTTTTATGTTTATATTTAAAAAATATTATTATTTATCATTTCCCTAATACTTCCCACCTCATATGTTGCTATTTTAGCCAAATATGGAGATACCACATTATTTGTAAAAATAATATCTTTCTCTGAACAACAAACACTCACATTTTCTTATTCTTAGTAAAACTTTATTTTTTTTTAATCATAATTATTGTCCTCAAGGCCATTCAACATCACTTTATATAGCCTATCATAACACTATTTATTCTTTTTTTCTCTTCCCTAACTCCATTTATAAGAAAACCCTTTTATATTTTTATTTAAATACAACCCACCATTCAATGTATGGTGTATTAAACTTCCTCATTGATCAACTCTCTTTCCATAACTAATCTATCTCTTTTTGAAACTTATTTCCATTACATATAAATAAAAAATGTCCTTATCTACAATATAAATACTATTTACAGTATTTACAAAAAGAAACTGACATTAAATATCTTTTCATTAAAGGTCACTAAACATTATATGACCCCCACTCTATCTTCCACAATCAGAATTTTATTTTTTTAACAGTCACTAATCCCATTTTTCATTAAACATAATTTCCTTCACTCTTTGACTCCATATTAGCCATGTAATACAAACATATTTTCAATCCTTTCAATATAATGTTTGATTTTGTTCTTAAAACAACCATATTCTATCATATCCATATTTATCTGACTTACATCTGTAAACCCTTCTAAGAAATTTAAATCTATGATGTTTTATTTTATTTTATTTTATTTTACATTTGTTGACTGGGCTAGTCCAACCTGATACATGTCCATTTTCAGCAGAGGCCTAGGAGTAAAGCTCCAAATATGGAAATAAAAAGGCAACAATATCGTACAGTCATAAATAAAAATAAACTGTTTAAAAAAACAATGGCATATGTAAGAAGGAAAATGCTCAAAATATATACTCTGAACTAGATCAACTATTTACATATAAAAATACACTATGAACTAGATACACTATGAACTAGATCAATACTACAAACTAGGTTAAAAAAGCAATTTATATAAGCAACAGATACAAGAAGTGGCATGTGTTGACCCAAGTATGGATGCAAATAATAAGTACTGTTTGTTTTTCTAATTGATACACTCTGAAAGGTGAGAAAATAAAGAAAGAGATAAGAGTGGGTACTGCACAAGTAGTGTGGAGAACTACACAGGTTTGGACTCGGGGTTAGTTTAATAAGGAGATGCCAATACAGGAAGTAGAGAGTCAATTAAGCAGATATAGTGAACCTGGTAAGAAGAAAGTATGCTAGTTAGGATTAGTGCATGAACAAAGCCATTGATTTTTCAGGAAAGTTTTTATATGCTTCTTGAAGAGTGGTGTGGAGACAAGAGATGAAACTTCAGTGGGGAGTTTGTTCCAAGCTTTACCCACAGAGTTTGTAAAGAGGCAGTCGCCAGATTTACTGTTGGGTTTGAGGGTGGTAACTAGTAGTTTGTTAGCTGAGCATAGGGTTGTGAGGTGTTTGTAGGGAGAGATAAGGTTGCAAAGTATAGGAGTATTGTTGGGGTGATGCAAAATCTTATGGGTGATGGTGAGCTGCTGATAGAGGAGCTGCTTTTGCAGTTCTAGCCATCCAAGCAGTTTGAGATTTTGGCAATGATGGGTTCTAAAAGGTGTGCCAGTGGCAAATCTGGCAATATTGTGGTAGGAGGTAGCCAGTTTACTGAGGTTACTTTTGGATAGATTAGTGTAAATAGGGGAGGCATATAAGAGGGTGGAGATAAGGTGTGTGGGCAATGGCAGTTCTGGCTAGTGGAGTAAGGTAAGGTCGAATCCTGTAAAGGAAACCTAGTTTCCTGTTGACACATTTAATGGTGAGGTTAATGTGAGAGTCAAAGTTGAGGTTGTGGTCAATTTTTACCCCTAAAAGTTTTGTGGTTAGGTCAGGAGCTATAATAGTGTCATTTTTGGAAGTGACAGTGAAATCAATTTGGACAAACTTTTTTGTGGGAGTGAAAAGCAGTAATTTAGTTTTCTTAGGGTTTAGGGGTAGACAACGTTGAAAAAACGTTTTTTTACTGAGTTGAATACTTGTTGGGTGATGGTCTGGAGTTCTGCTGCAGAGGTTGCTGCACAGATTAATGTGGTATCATCTGCATGTTGTATGCAGGTGGCTTGAGGGAGCTTTGTGTTCAGGTCATTAGTGAAGATAGAGAAAAGGAGGGGACCCAAGCTAGAGCCTTAAGGGACACCTAGAGAAACAGGGAGGTGAGTGGATAAGTTATTGTCCCAGAGGACAACCTGTTTTCTATTATCTAGATAAGACTTGAACCATTGGATAGCCTGAGTTCCTAATGCAAGTGATTTAAGGATACTTAAAAGTAAGTTATGATTAACCATATTGAAAGCTTTTGGGAGGTCAATAAAGAGTGCCAAGGAGAGTTTGTTGTTGTTTCTATTTTTATTAATGCAGTCAGAAAAGGATAAGAGTGCAGTGGTGGTACTATGTAATGGCCTAAAGCCATGTTGACAGTCAGCAAGTAGATTATTTTGGAGAAGATGGTCAAGTAGTTGCCGGTGTATGCATTTTTCCATGATTTGTGCTAGTGGAGAGAGTAAAGCTATGGGGCAAAAGTTTGAGAGTTCATTTGAGTTACCAGCCTTCTGTAAGGGGATAATATGGGAGATTTTCCAGAGAGATGGGATGGAGTTTTCAGTTATGGTTCTATTTATTAGGATGAAAACTGGGTATGCAAGCTCTTTTGCTGCAATCTGTAAGTACTCAGCTGGCAGTAGGTCAGCTGAGGGTTTGCTAGGTTTCAGCCTTTGAAGCAGGGTATGGATGAGGGATGTTGGGACTGGTTGTAATAGAAATGTGGGAGTTAAGATAATTGTGGAGGGGGCCCTGTGGAAGTCACAAATGGTATGGTATTAGCAAGAGATTGGATGGTTTCAGTGAAAAAGCTGTTGAAAGCTTCTGCAATCTGGTTGGGTGAGTCTTGAGAGAGGCTGGAAGGGATTGATGTCTTGGAGTGGCCTAGGTGTAGGAGTTTATTAATACCTGACCAGAAACATTATGGGTTTTGGTGGTGGTATTGTTGGAATTTTAAGAAAAAATGTTTCTTGTCAAGAAGTATGGATTTTTTGCAGTGTTTCTAAGCTGTCTAAAGTTTTGGTGATCGGTAGAGTTTTTAGTAGTTCTCCATTTGGCCCAGATTTTGCTTCTTTGTAGCATTTTACATTTAGTCTCTTTAGTGAGCCATGGAGCAGTTTTGTTTCTTGTTCTAATAGTGTGAGTGGCATGGTGTTCTAGGATTTGAAGGAATTTTGAGTTAAAGGATGATACAGCTTCATCAAGATGGAGGTATTTTAGGGGTGACCAATTACATGCATTAAAGTTCTGCTTGGAAGTTTCTTGGGTTGAAGTTTTTTTTGTTCTGGGTAATTCTAAAGATGGTTTGGTTGTGAATGAAGGTCTTTTGTCTAATTATGTAAGTAAGTGAGTGATCACTAATGTCATTGGGAAGGATGCCAGTGTTGTATGAGAGGGATTACTATTTACTAATATCCAGTCTAAGGTGCTTTGTTTGTTACTTGGTTTATGGATTCTGGTGGGGGTGGAGATAGTTTGGTGAAAGCCACATAAATTTATATGGGTAGTTGGTTTGTCAGAAGTACAGGTATTCCAGTCAATACTAAAATCACCAAGTACTATGGTTTCTTGTGGGAAAGACATTGAGATCCAGCTGAGGGTACATTCCAAGGTTTCACTGTTATTGCCTGGGGGAAGGTAGGAGCATATTATGTATAAAGATTTGTTAGCGTTAATGTGGAGCTTCAAGATAAGGATTTCAATGTTATTCGCAATGGTGGTTGAACATCAAGTGATGTCACCTGTAACTTAGATACAGTATTGCCACCCCACCACCCTTTTTTGTTATACGGTCAGATCTTAAGATATTATAGCCAGGAGGGATTATTTCATTGTCATTGGTGGTGGGTTTGAGCCAGGTTTCTGTTAGACAGAGGATGTCAAATGAGTAGAGATCTAACAGGGCATGTAGCTGGCTGATTTTGTTATTTAAGCTACATATATTAAGGTGTGCTAAGAGGAGAGAATTGTGGGTACTAGTTAGGGTGTGAAAATTGGAGGAATGTATTGGTGGGGGACCTGCGTTGATGTTGTTAGGGCCTGGGTTTGGGTGAATGTCACCATGAAGAAGAAGGTTATGTTGAATACAATATGTGAGTTTTAGGTATTTGTAGATAAAGCTTTGTGTTTTTCTGAGATAGAGATAATGTATATGGCTTACTCTATGATACTTATGTAGAACATAGGTTGTTGAGGATGTAATGTTAATGTGAAGTAGTTTGGTTGGCTGTGAAAGAGGTGTTGTTTGCTTTGAGGGGTGCTGTAATTTAGTATAATTTAGGTGTTCATAGGTGGTTAGGATGTAGGCTACTGATAGTGAGGTTAGACGTATGAGGAAGAGGAGTATGCATGTTTGCTTAGGATTGAATAGTCTGGGCATGGTGAGGGAAGAGAGTAAATTAAGAAATGGAGTGATGTGTACTAGGAGGAGGTTGAGAGGGAGGTATTCCTAGGTTAGGGATGAAATTTACTTACAGTATTATAGTAGTAAATAGCTGTTAAATTGCTTGTAAGTATTGGGAGGGAGTGTTCTAATTATTTTCACAGGAAGGGGTCTGGTTTTGTAAGTATAAGGTTAAGTGTAGTAGGGTTGGGTGGAATTTGGGGGTAGGATAGGGGAGTGGAGTTAGCCCGCAGGGGGAATGGAGTGGGTTAGAGCAAGTAGTGGAGATGCTGACAGACACAATCAGAAGTGAGCTGACTTATTGAGGAGCTCTAGGTGGTGCCAGGTGAGCAGGGAAGAATTAGCACAGTGGATAGAGTACAAGGGATAGTGGGTTGGAGAAAGGGGAATAAGATAGTAGGGGGAAGAAATAGTACAGTCAGGTACTGTAAAGACAAAAAGAATATAATAAGTAGGCAGGAATGTAATACAGGAGAGGGAGATGATCTTTTTCAATAATAATTTAATCCTTTTATATTCCAAAAAAACATCCTCACTAGTTGGAAACTCATTACAATGCAAACAAGTTCTGTCTCTTTTCTAAGGCATGTTTGCTTTCATGGGAAGTTATTATATACTCAGTCTCCTTAAGAAAGTCATGACATTCCAGTTTATATTTACATTTTCCCATTCTTGACTGAACTGCTATCCTTTTACTTTTACACATTTTTTCCATGGATATATATGCAATTTTTTTCCCATTATATCATACCACCATTTTTTTCTATCATTTTCCATCTCATTAATTGTTATTTTTCACAATAATACTTTATCCTGATGATTATTACCATAGTCTTTTTCTTTTAAAATTCAGAAAATTCATCTATTCTATTTTATACTTATGTCTTAATATGTCTGTTAATAAAGAATTATCATTATCTTTTAAATATTTTATTATCTCATGTAAATTTAAGGATGCAGCATATACTATTGGATTTATCAATCCTAGATGTCCCTCTTCCATTTTTACACATAAAATCCCTCTTCTGACTGGGTTTAATCTAGAAACCCAAATAAAGGAAAAAATAACGTTATAAACTTACTTCTCAAATATTAATAGAATACTGAAGGCGCTTGCTAAAAATGCAAGATGTGCAAGTAATACTGAATTAATCAAATATATTTTCTTTTTAAAAGATAATCTAAATGATTTCCAAAACATAGAAGTTTTTTTATTGCTTCTAATTTGTCTTTCCAAATCAATTCCATATTTTCTTGCTTTCCAAAGCTCATTCCTAGAACAACTATACTTGACATATAACTTTAACCCAGTCCTTGACTCTTCTCTTTATTTATAGAAAATCTGATCACTTGTAAATACTCATGAAAATACATTATCACCTCACTCATTCCTTTACTATTTTTTGAAACAAATAATGTCATCTGCATATGTCAGCATAATTGGTACAGTTATCCCTTCATTAGGTATGCAACTCATATCCCTCATCTCTCTATTAACATGCACAGAAATTAAGTTCATTGCTAACAAAAACATCATACTGCTTAAAGGACATCCCTGCCTAATGCCCTTTTCTAATTGAATCCACTTACTAAACCATTATCTGTATTTAATTTATAAGCTGTAATACAGACATTTCTTATTTTTTAACTATATTATAATCATCTAAATTTTCTCCATAGAATATTATGTTGAATACAATCAAAAGCTTTACTTAAATCACAAACCATAATTTTAGCTTGCACCATTTTATATAATACATCATTCACTAATTGCCTAATTATTAATAGTAGTTCTTGTACTCTTTTTTCCTTTTATACCATATATAATTTTGTTTATAGTCTTACTTATTTTCCTTACATTCTTTTTTTGCAAAATTTTCATAAAAATATTATACTCTGTATTGTTTAAAACTATCGGCTACAATTCAGTATATCAGATTTGTCACTTTTTTTTCAAAATAAATGTAATTCTTGCACTAAAAATTTCTTTATAATGAAATCCTTTACCTAACCATTCATTAAGTACCCATATATATATATATTTTTTTGCATTATGGTCATATTGTTATACAACCATAAAAAAACTTACTAAAAACAACTGCTATTTTATATATATCCCATATTCTATTCCATCTGGTCCTGCTACAGACTCCAAATTCACCAAATTCACTGCCTTTTTAATTCCTCCAACATAAGCTCTTTTTCTAGTTCCTCATTTTCTTATTCTGTAAGACTGTTCACTTTCCAATTAACATTAGTTTGTATTTTTGTCCTTTAAAAGATACTCAATTATAATTTTCTACAATTTCCATAATTTTATCTTTCATATTATGTATCATACCTAGAATATCCTTCATTTCTCTCATAATACTATTATTTTTGTTAATAATAATGTGAATCAATCTCTTATTTTTCTCGTAGAAAATATATTTGTTTATACAGTAAATGCTTTATTTTTATCTTATTCAAGTTATATAACTGTTTTTCTTCAGTGAAAAAGTTTTCCTCATTTATTTCTAAACTATCAAAAACCTCCTTATTTAACTTTTTATATTCTATATTTCTCCCATCTGACATAACATGTCTTACGCTTCTGTTTAAACACAAGCACCATTCTGACAAATGTTTATAAAAAACTCTCATTCCCACATAATCTTGTCATAAATTTACTTCAGTTCTTCCTTTATCATCCCATTTTACTTCATAAATGCTTTTATTCCTTTTCCTATTCTTATATACTCAGTATTTCCTTTTAACACAGTCCAAATGATTCTATGGTCTGAAAAAACTATCATCAAAATGCCTTCTTGTACAATTAAAAACCCTGCTGTAATTAAAAAATACTCTATTTCAGTTTTATGTTCTCCTCTACTATATATCCTTGCACTATTAGTCCAAATCCATAATTGCCCATGTTTTGTGATATCTAACACATTTTCTACATCAAATGCTTTCATTTTCTGGTCTCTTATATTACAATTAAAATCTTCTGCTATGATTATTTCCATATTTATAGACACATACTGGACTATGTTTTTGAAAATATCTTTCCTTTCTCTTTTTGTCATATAAGCCTAAATAGTTATAATTCTCAAAATCTGATCTTTAATTATTTATTGTTTATTTATTGATATTTGATTACTGGGAAAGTCCAACTAGGATGAAGCCCATTTTCAGTGGAGGTTCTGGAAGAAAAGCTCCAAATTATTACAAAACATTTTAAGAATGTTAATTTTGCAATCTTCAAAAATTAAACAAAAATATTTGCAGTTTGAATAATTATAACAAATTAGACATAATATAAAAATGGCTTACTATCAAAATTGTGAATGGAGATGCTCTGCAGATGGAAAACTCAAAACATGGATCTTCAAATTTCCATGTTGCTCTGCATCTCCTTGTTTGAAATTTCATATCAGTGAATGCACATTGCATTCACAAATATAAACTCGAAGTACTGTACAGAGGTTGCAGTACAGTGCAGTTTGGAAACTTCATCCCTTTCCTCACTGAGGTGCGATCTCAGAGTTGGAATATATAGTTAGCAGGGGGTGTGGGGGTGTAAGGAGGCTTGCCCCCTGCAAAAATATGATGTGAGGTGTAGGAGTTTAGTTTACCTGCATTCCTATATGGACATCATGTGATGTGTTTAATATTTTTGTTTTCAAACACGTTTCTATGTTCTGAGTGATGATTATTTTGTCCAGCAACATTTTGATTTTAAACCTATAAAAACATTGGTTAAGAATTGATACAAGGTATATGACAATCATTTGATATTTAGAGAAATTTTAGACAGTTTGTAGAGAAATTAAAGGTAATTTAGTCTAATACAAATGGGAACTGCAATATGAAGTGAAGAAAAAACAGGCTTATTGTATTTTTAGAGAAAAAGTCATAGAAAATAATTAGATAGCAGTAAAAAAGTAAGTGAAGAAGGGACAGTAAGTATGCATAAGGAATGAAAAGGTACTAGCTCATATTTAGGGATATTGTTTATCCTGGCTTTGAGCAAGTACAGAGTCATATTTTACCTAGGAAGTCTTTCAGAGTGATTTGGAAAGATGCGAGGGAAGGTATAGAACTGATGGATACAGGTAAGGAGTTCCAGGCTTTAGCAACCTTGTATGAGTACAGACAACGCCCATCAGTTTTGTTAGGTTTGTAGACAGACATGAGTTTTTGGTCAATGGCTCACGATGACCAACCTGGAATTTAGTTGGGTAGAATGTTTTTTAGTGCTGGACAGGCTGATGGATGCTGGATAATTTTATAGCTAGTCAAAAGTTGTGTATATGTTAGCTGATGTGGCAGTTCTAACCAATTAAGGCTTTTCAGTGCTACACAGTGGTGGGTTCTAAAAGGGGTATGAGGTTTAAATTTAGCAACTTTATTATAGCATCATTCAAGTTTTAATTTTTGTGAAGTCTGGAGGTTAGTAAAGATGGGAGTGCCACAGAGAAAAGTTGTAAGTAAATAAGTAGTGTCAAGTGTAGTTTTAGCTGCATTGGTAAGAAAGTTTTTGGTTCTGTAAAGCATCGCTAGTTTATAATGAGTTTTTCTTATGCAGTTTTGTAGGTTGAGTGTGAGATTATCATCAGCTATCATCCCTAATAATTTGATATTAGAATTGACTTCAATGGCTGTATTATCAAGAAAGAGAGAACTTTAAATTTTGCATTTTTTTTCAGGAGAGAGGGATTTGAGAAAATTTAGCAGTTTGGTCTTTTTTGGGTTGAGCATGAGTTGTGAGTTACAAAGCCTTGTTTCAGTGACTGTTAAAGCTTCCTGAGTAATTTTTGGAGGTGTGTTATGTTGTCAGATGTGTAAATGAGAGCAGGATAATCTGTGTATTGTATTAGGGTGGCCTATTTTGTGGAAGTATAAAGGGTATTGGTGAAAATGTTAAAGAGGCGGGGACCAAGGATAGAGCCTTGTGGAACACTGGTGGTGACTGGGAGGTAAGGAGAGATCATGCAGTGCCATTTTAATCACTTCTGCCTCTATTGGACAGGTAGCTTGCAAATCACAGAAGAGTGGGCTGAGAGAGACCTAATAAGGACATTTGAAGTAGAAGTTTGCTGTGACAAACTGTGTTGAGTCCTTTAGACATGTCTAGAAATAAGAAAGAGACTAGCTTGCCATTATCTGTAGTTTTATTGACAGTATCTTTATTGGTTAGAAGAGCAGTGCTAGTACTATGTGAAGGATGGAAGCCAAGTTGTGTAGGGTATAGGAGTTCTTCCTGTAGCAATTGTTTTTGGATACATTTGCA
The DNA here is from genome assembly GCF_019279795.1 of Protopterus annectens. Classification (NCBI taxonomy): domain Eukaryota; kingdom Metazoa; phylum Chordata; order Ceratodontiformes; family Protopteridae; genus Protopterus; species Protopterus annectens. Next base: position 46,115,876 of record NC_056726.1, on the reverse strand, counting down.
AGTATTTTGGCAATGTGAGATAAGATTGCTATAGGTCTAAAATTGTTCATGTCTGTTGAACTTCCTCTTTTGTTCCAAGGGATAATGTATGACTTTTTCCAGAGAGAGGGAATGTGGGATTTCCAGACAGACCTATTTACAAGGATTGAGATAGGATAGGTAATGCTATTGGCTGCTGTTTTTAGGAACCCACTTGGAAGGTCATCAGCTGAAGATGAGCATGGTTTAAGTTTGTAGTTTTATATATAATGTGGGCATAGGTTTGAAGGTGAAAGTGGATGTGGTGATATGTGGCTGTTGGGCAAGGATGGTATACTATCTATAAAATCAGAGTTGAACGGTACTGTAGTTTCAAGTAGAGAGTTAAGAGGAAAGGGGTTTAGGTTGAATTTTTGGCAGGGATGCAAGATTTCTTTAATGGATATCCAAAGGTTTTAAGGTTGTATTTAGTATTATTCTGAACGTTATTATAGTCTAGTTTTTGTCTTCATTTATTTGCTTTTTAGTATGATTGCAAAGCATTCTGAAATTTCCAAGATATTGAGGTGTTTTAGATTTTTTTCATTTTTTTTCCATGCTTTTTCTCTATCCTGCATTAGTATTATATTCTTTTGGGATAGCCAAATTGCATTATTTCTTTTCATTCTCTTCCTTCTAAGAGGTGCAAGGCTATTTAGGATATTTAAAAAAAGTTGTATTAAATTAAATTGCAGCATCATCTAAAAAGAAGAATTTTAGAAAGTTCCAGTTAATAGCCAATAGTGTAGTAATAAACATTTCTGGGTTAAACTTGGAAAAGTTACATGTTGTTTTACAGATATGCTGCTTAGACTGGGAGATTATCACTGAGAAAGTCTGACATTGTATCAGTGGGGGAGTATTTGCTAGGGTCTAATATGAGGAGCCAGTTTAATAGAGAATTTAATGTCTTTCTGTAATGTGTGGGTCTATTAATTACTTGTATGAAACCATATATATATATATATATACCATCCCCGGGATTCATGAAGCTTGCGCCAGGCGCACACATAGCGTAGGCATTATAACGCCAAATATGTCCGCCGAGCGATTCAGGTACGATCCAATTCCACGTGCACTACCAGCGTACGCCAGATCTGCGCAGCCCCCGGCGTAGGTATGCAAATCACCCCATGTGCAGTGTTGCACCATGCAAATGAAGGCATATAGCGATTCATGAAGTGGTGCAGGCGTAGCGTAAGGCCACGGAAATGTAAACCTAAAAACACAGTTTACATTTTCCCAAACATAACATCGGAGCTCTGGAAGAGGGCCAGACCCAGGTATCACAATGTGAACATATGCCAATGGCGAAATACACAGCCAATGGCATAAGAAAAGATGCACAACACGTAAATAACAACATTTAATGTCATGTCCACAGTAACGCACAGCAGAACCGCAGGGCATGTGTGCGGAAGCTGTAACATAAAGAAATAATATAAAAATGTAATAAAATCGCAACGTAATAGAAATCAGGTTTACAGCATAACACACAATGGTAGGCATGGAACACCACAACCAAGGTGCAAGGGTTGCTAAGGGCTTGCGATAGTGTTCGGCGCTGTAACTATGAATTAGTAGTCAATGCCATGCAAATGAGGCAGATAATACTGAATCGCAAATGTCCCGCCGGAGGAAGGTTGTACCATACGGCGCAGCGGTATAACACCGAGGAGTGGCTCAGAGGAGATACATGACATCAGCAGAGGGGTGTGCCACTGTAGCACTAAGCACATTGGAGCATTGCAAATCTGGCCTGTCCATTGCTAAGCAAAGCTGCAGGATAGGGGTGGGGAGGAATCGTTTAGCTGAGAGCACACATGGTGGCCAAAAGCGCATGTGTACGAGGATGAAAACATGCCCGAAACCCAGTAATCGGACGCACGTGCCACAAACCATTGCAGAAACAGGAAGGTCAGGGGAAGGAAAGGAAATGTGGAAGTAAGATAATTGGAGTACTAATGAGCAATTAACACCAATCAACCCATGAAGGCCAATCGACGGCAGCTGACAAGTCCGCTTGCAGAAACCTGCAAAACAGGATAGGGGAGGCATGTGAATGCAAAGAAAGAAGGGGAGGTATTGGATTGCAAAGATAGGAGACCTGACACAGTAGAGCAAAGCAAACTGACAGCAGACCGGCAGTAGCACACATAACGCAAGATACGCCAGGTCCAGGAAAGCACAAATGAAAGTAGGCTGCAGGATGCACGCCAGAAAATGGTAGGTGCAACATGCAGAAATGTAAAGGGAAGGTCAAGAGGTAATCCATGGCAGGCAAATGTAATTCAACACCAAAGGCACCACAATAGTAGTTCTGACAGTAAAATACATAACATAACCTGTAGCTACGAACGTACATACACACCCAATGACATCATCGGTGTTCACAGCACAATAGTATAAAGTGTGTAAGCACCCAACACACACCTGTGTATTCCCAAACACTGCACCATAGGTGTAAACACACGGGGAACTTTTAAAATGTACATGTTGGGAGCTGCCATAGCTGTGATTCATCAGCAGTGTTAGAGACTGACAGTGTTCTGGCAGATGATGCCAACAACCACCGCAGGCCTCGGAGGAGAAGGAGAGTGTTCAGACCAAGGGTAACCTATCAGGGGCTACATGACCTGGAGATAGTAGAGCATTACAGGGTGGACAGGGACATCTTACAGCAAATAGTGGAGCTGTGCCGGCCACGCCTGAGAACCAGAAACAACAGAGGGGAACCCATACCAGTGGACACGAAGGTATGTGTAAGCCTGCGAATACTGGCCACAGGTACCTTTCAAAGGCCAACTGGAGATATAATGGGCATCTCACAGGCATCAGCATCCAGGATACTATACCAGTTCCTGGATGCCATGTTACCATATGCCAATGAGCAGATATACTTCCCCAGAACTCAGGAGGAGTTGGCCAGCAATATGCGTCACTTCCACCGTGTGGCACAATACCCAGAGGTACTGGGTGCGATAGACTGCACGCACATACAAATCAAGTCACCACCCAGTGAGCAGGGTATGCACTACATAAATCGCAAGGGATTCCACTCCATCAACTGCCAGGTCATGTGCAATGCCCAGGGCATTATCATGGATGTGTTTGCTTGCAGCCCTGGAAGCTACCATGACTCCCATATCTGGCATGCCTCACAGCTGTACCAGGTATTTGTCAGGGGGGACATCCCACATGGCCATCTCGTGGGGGATGCTGGCTATGCACTGGAGTCGTGGATGATGGCTCCCATCAGAAATGCACACACACCCATGCAAGAATGCCATAATGAGGCACACGCACAAACCAGAATCATCATAGAGCGTGTGTTCGGGATGCTGAAATCACGGTTCCGGTGCTTGGATACATCTGGTGGAGCCTTGCAGTACTCTCCAGGCACGTGTGCCCACATCATCATAGTATGTACCATGCTACATAATATGATCCTGCAGAAGCAGCTGCAGCAGGGACAAAATGGTGAAGGCCCTCATAGCCCACCACAATTGCCAAGGCCAGTACAGGCACAGAGGGATTCAGACCATAAACACACTGTGCCAGCCCCAGTAGGCAGACGGAGGCGTGCCCAATATGCCTACGCCTTGGCAAAGAGGGAACGTATAGCGCATACACTGACCGTGTAGGCCCCTACGGACTGACACCTCTCCACCTGCACACACAGTAAAATGGATGGCACACAAACATGACCACCTGTAAATTGTAATGTATAGGTGGCCCAATGTGTGACTCCAACATAGGCAGCCCTCAAACATTGTAAACACAACAGCCAGTGCAACACGGAATGCCAACACCTGAACAGTACATGAGTCTTACAGCATCTGGTGGTGCTGTGTGCCTGTCACGTTCCCCGCCAGATATATATATATATATATATATATATATATATATATATATATATGTACACATATGCATATATATAAGACAGATAAGACAGATAGAAAGGGCAATAGAGGATATATGGTGATATAGATGGATTCAGCGATATCTGCAAATATGATAGATAGTTCAACGACATTCATAACATCTTGGAGGTACAAATAAATAGGATACCGCCAACCATGGAATGCGTAACATACCGACATGCGTAACCACGAGGCTGAAAGACCGATAGAACACAGTACCGGAACAGTACATCCGTGAGTAATAGTATGATGATATGAAGGGATGGTTAGTCACCACTGACGGTGTCGCGGTCCACGTAGGTACAGTGTTCAACTGTGTCTGTGAGTGCCGTAGTCTGTGTAAGTGTGCATTGAGGGTGCCGTGTGTGTTTCTGTGTGACTAATGTGTGTGTGTCCGCAACATGTGTATGTTGGTGCCACGTCAGAGGCAGACCAGTATGGTAGGTGTGGGTATAGCTAGCCATAGGCATACGGTTACTACCTGTACCACAGTAGGAGGGACATCCCCACCCTGGGCAGGCGTGTCCTGACATAAAACAGTACAAAGGCCAAATGTCCGAGATGGTAGGGCATAAATATGTCCCATATATAATGTAACAGTCATATTTAATAGTTATGCCTGTATGTAAGAAACTTAAATGTTACATGCAATATGATAAGTATCCAAAGTCACAACAATAGGTATGTAGTGAGGATAAAAGTATGTGCTACCTGTGTACTGACCATGGCTACGTGTTGGCCTGTAAACACTGCTCTGTGTCCCGCAAGTGTCCAACAATGACCATATGATAAGGTGGCAACCCATGGCAAACAGGCTCTTCTAACAACACAACCACAATGACTGCAAATATCTGGGACAGAAATACAAGGGATAGCTGTCACCTACACATATTCCCTGATATATCGCTGCAATTACGGAGGTATACAAGTAGCAAGCTCACCTGCAGACGATATAGAAACCAATTAACAACGGCCCAATGTACAATCCCGTAACATATGTCTACTAACTGTTAGCTCTCTAATCAGGGACGGAGCCCACACACATATATACGGATTATGTAGAAATGCAAGGCCCACAAACCGTATATGTTACGTACAACCACCGACATCCCCCACACTAGACACTGAAGCAATACAAACTGTAATAGCAGCACAAACATCCAGTCAGTCAATTACATCTGCAGAACCCTCAACATACCGTGTGAGAGACACAATTAAAGGCAACATGCAAAATTGCAGGCGTTGTATAATGGAACAAACAATCATGTTACAGGTATTGATTGTAATACTCCGTTAACAGACGTCGGGATGACAGGTACACCCACATGTTGAACCAAATACTCTACCTGTCACACACAATCCACAGGGGGCATGAATCCAAACTATACTTGTCTCCATGCATAGCAGTTGCAGTTACTCATAACAAAACACAATACAGACCGTCTCCCCGAAGGTAGGGCAAATAGGCAACGCCCAAGTGGAGAATCCAATTATACACCACTGTCACCGTAATTGGCGAATGGAGTAGCTGCACAGCTGATATGCAAGTAATTAGTCACTCAGGAATACCAATTGGCGGGAAGAATCCACATGTTTCAGGTATCGACGTATATAAGGATGACTTGCCAGACATTCAAACCATATGCTCATACCGAAAAACAGTTGAAACACTGTGAGAGAGATAGAAACGAAACGCTGTAAGGACAACAAGGTATGTAGAACGCCCGATATGTAAGGTTATGTATAGCATGATCTGTATTAATTAGTTTTACTGCATGTATAGCCTGGTTTGCATTAATTAAACGTGTCTGCAATGCATAAAGTGGGGAAAGGTATTGATGTAGTGATGTCTTGCTGAGCATACTAACGCTTGTAGAATCTGTGCGTCCAGCAGTGGGACACAAGGTACACAGCACAGACACCAGAAGGGATGCTGCATGAGGCCATTAAACAGAACAATGCCATACAACCCGCCGTCAGTGGTAGGGTATGTCCAACAAGGACGTGCCATAGCAGGGGATAGTATATGTTGATATACTGTCACAGCACGCATGTGTATGGGTAAATAACGTTAATGACATATGAAAGGTGGTCCCGCTGAGCAAGTATGTTTTGCATTATGGGATACTACGTGAAATATGTGTAATGTATAGTATTAAAGGTAGATATGACAGATATTCTACACAGCATAACAGGCATATCATGCATACCACAGGTATCATCTATTGGTATATACAATAACAGGATACATATGGCCTGTGGGTATGGGACATAGTAATAGCATGATCGCTAATCTAAATGGAAGGGCTACCAAGTAACCATGCACAAAGGACATGTAATAGCTGCACAGGTGCATAGTGGGGTACTATGCAGTCTGTCAAGTCCATGTGTAAGCACAACTACAGTGTTCACACTAGTGGCACCTCTCCAGGGTAGTATCCTGTGAAGAGCAGAGCCAGGTGTCACCTGCACCACTGCACAGTACAGCCACTGCAGTGATCCCAGGCTTATATGTGTCTCCCAGCCACCAAGGGAGGTATCACATGAACAGCGCTACTGAGTGTCCCTGCGTGATGTACAGAGGACATATGTTCCACAGCATGGTGAGTGTCCTGTTTGGGAATGTAACCCAGAAGCACATCCCACTCATTGTGGCGTGTGTGCACATATCCATGAGCATGATGCTCACAGTGGCCTCTGCTTATCTTGCGTATGAGGAGTATATCCATCAATAATGTTGTGGACATGGGCCCTGTCTGATCAGCAGAGGTCACCCTGAGTATGTAGTATGCAAATGTGTACAGATGTGGTGTCCGTAGTGCAGCCGCATATTTAAACTGTCGGAGCTCAGTAAACGTCATGGCGTGTTAATGTTGTGGCATGTAAAGCTGTAGCTGTTGTGTAAGGTACACCCTAAATGGGGTGGTGTACCCTTGAATGTGTGTAGATGTCTTGAGTTCAGAGGTACAATGGGTGCCTATGTACCAGTTACACACCCAGTACAGATAGGTGTGGCCACGTAGGAGGATATCCACGCGACAGTGGCAATACAGTAACCACAGGAGTGGGTGCGACATATGTGTGTACTGCAAACATGTACAATGTGATATGTATGTAGGGGACTACCATCCATGTGATAGTCAGTGGGTGAATGGTGTAATGCAAAGGTGATGTGCATGCACCTTGTGTCATGCAGCTTGATGCCATGATTGTCATATTATGTATCTGTCACAGCGACACCTGTATGGTTGGAGTCAGTATCAGCTGGTGGAGCAATCATGGTGCTTGGTATGTAGGGGTTCTAAAGCTAGGCAGGGAAAGTCCCCTGTGCCAGCCTGTTCTGCAGGGAAGCATATACTTAACATGAGGGGCCCTATGACTGAGGACTGTGGTATGCCAAAGTACCTGACGTAGTAGGTACTATGGTATGCTGGCCTCACTGTGTGTCCTGTCCATGAGCCACATAGCATAACATCCTGAGACACAGGGTACGATGTGCAGGTGGATGTGTATGTTGTCAATACCAGAATGGGGAATGGTGCTGAAAGGCAATGAGAGGACAATGTAGGATGTGTGGACTCCCGTACCATCAGCAACTGCCCTGGTAACTGTATGAAAGGAGTTCACCATGTGTAGGGGCCATGCTCTGGCCTTAACAAGCCCAACCCGGGTGGCAGCAGAGGGCGGGAGACCAACAATGTCTCTGAGAATGACGTCCTTGACAATGTGCCCCATAGCCACGCAGAACAGTCCAGTCAGGTGTGTAGGACTATAGTCCCACTCGTGCAATGTGGTGCCACCTGTGTGTAGTGTGATAAATGCTGCTGTGTGCTGTTTAGGGTCTACAATGTCTGAAACAAGGCTATTACTGAATATGGTGGCCTAGTGGGGAGACAAGTAATTCAGAGGTTGGTGGACATCACAGCCTGGGACGTTGGAAGGTGACATGGGGCCAGTGTCCCAGGACACATAGAGTGTAGGTCAGTACTGTGTAGGTGTGACCACAGGGACACCACAATGTTCATGTATGGATTGCGGCCCTGTAGTGAGTGAGAGGGTGTACTGTCAGCATTGAATCCATCCTCCAGCATGTTGCCAACAATACCTGGGTCTGCAATGTTCCTGAGTGACTGTTGTATGTGACAGCAGATGTGGGTGTTGCCATCAAATACTGACATACCACCATAATGCCTGGTGGTACACCCCGGAATGTGTGGCAGTCATGTTTACGTAGCTAGTCTTGGAGTATGTGATGAGGGACCCTGTGGCCCCACCATGGCTGACCAGTGAGCCACCCCACACATGGGAATGTACACCACTGTGCAACAGCCTACACCTGTTGTTGTACATCATATGTCCGTGGAACATGACCACCAGAGTGGCGTCTGTTATCTGGTGTGTACCATCATGGATCTGTGTGGAATAGCATGATCCATGCAGTTGTGTACATGCTACTTAAGTGCACTGGGGTATGTATCAGCATTTGTATGTGCATTGTCCATCTGCACAGGTGTCATGATGTTAACAACCGCTGTCAGCAGACGTCTGTAGTAGGTGTAGTAGTACACATGTACTGTGTATGCTGTGATGGGTGTGTTTCCGGGATGTGGCTAACAAGGTAGATTAGCATATGTTTGGAATACAACAATGAGGGGATAACCCCAGGTGTGTAACACCAGTCACATGGTGGTAGTGTTCATGCCAAGGGTAATGTAGGTCTTGGCGATGGTGTGTATGTGTTGATCCAGCAGAGTGGAGGGTATGACTCATGGATGTGTTGGTACATGAGTGGCTATCCCAGTGAAGTGTGGGGTAGTGTCAGTCACACATCAGTAGTAGCTGAGGCCCACTGTCCACTATACCACCATAGAAGGTATGTTACCCGTGGGGTATGATGTTGACTCTGTCGCTTGTTACAATGTGTATAGCGGTCCCGGACACAGTTAGTTGCACTTGGAGCACCTCTAATGCATTGTGCTAAGCAACTTGCCAGGATGTGTGCAAAACATAGTGGGATATGGGAACCCCTCAGCTGTGGGTGTGCCGGTCCAGGTATGTGCCTGGAAGGTATGGTCCGTCTATAACCTGTCATTGCAGGTGTGCTCTGCAGAGCCTACAGGCAGGTCCCAGTCACTGCAGAGATGTTGGAGTGGTGCATTATAAGGTGTGCCTTGCCTGCGTGCATCACAGGGGAAGATGCAAGCAATGTGTCACATGACCCCATGTCGCACATGCCAGTTACCGTCCTGCCGGTGACAGTTATTGGAAACTGTGCAGGACAGGCAGTATAGCAGCAGCAAGAGCCTAGCATGTCAGCTGTACTCCCAGGGCTGACAGGTGCAAGTCATCTGTGCCACAGCATTGTGTTTGACCAGGACAGTCATAGCGGACAGATACCACATGCCTGTGGAATGACAATAGGAGCATAGGCAACTGTTGAAGTGACACAGTCGGTCATTGTACAGTGGTATCATGTCTGGACGAATGCAAAATGCTCCCCAGGGCTAGGCCCACACCCTCAGGGCTATAAGACTGGTGAGCTATTGCATGTCCCAGCACACGTAGTCTGTGAAGTGGCATCACAGGGCAGTCACACTAACATGGCGAATGACAGACATATCATACCTGGTGAGGTGTGGCATGGGTGCATAGGTTATGTTGCAGAAGCAGTTACCCGACAGCAAGATGTAAGCGACTAACACCTTGTGTAACCTGCTGTGTGGAACTGCAGTGTGACACCCTACAGAGTCAGCTATGACTGGTGTGTTGTGAATGTTATAACACACTATTGGCTGTATGTGGTGGGCACACATGAGTCTGTGGGCTATAAGCTGTTGATGTTGTCTTCCATGATGGGGGCTACCTCTGGTGCCTACAGTGAGTATGGAGACGTACTGCACAGGTTGTCCTCATAGGTGTGGCCAGTGGTGTAGATTATGTGAGACTATGTGATGGGTGGGGTGTGTTGCAAATGTTACACATCCCCAAATGACTGTCAGGTGCAGTCAGGGTTGGCGACAGCATTACCCCCAGCCATAGCTGTCAGCCTCCTGTCCCCAAAATGAGGAACATTAGCCCTCATACAGTGTGACAAATGGGCGAAACGTGGAACACTTACAACTGGCTTACTAACAGTGTCAACTAGGAAGGGCATATGATGGCTAAAATAGGCTGGTCTTACGTATAAAACAGATATTCCAATGAATTACTATGATTCTCATCTATCTAGCCATGGCTAGCAGGTAAACCATGTACAACAATGAATGTGTGACAGACCCTTCCAATGTGGAACCTTGAGGAACATGCACTTTTAGAACCCCAAATGAGGTACGTTCCCGTAATGAGGTACACCTGAGAGCTATGGGCCCAGCACGGCTGCAGGCGTGCATCCCCACAGGCTGTAGTGCCGTATGTTGGGAAGTGAGCATTGGATGTGTACAGAGACAATTGCTCTATTGCCACATGTCGACATATCCTTCATATAGACAGGCAGTAGCACTGGTACGTGACAGTTGGACATGCCTGCATATACAACCATGTCACACAGGATATGTGCGTTACATGTGTACAACAGCTGTCATACCTTAAGCAAGCTGGGAAGTGTAGGACAGCCAGTGTACCTGTGGGAAATGGTGTGGAATGGGCGCTATAGTAATCATTAGCTCATGACATGCTCACATGTTCTGAACAAGTGCCTAGCATGACCATACAATACAGACAGGGTGTTGGATAATATCAACCCACAAGTGGTGATGACAGTCATTTAGGGTGGCACCGCACTATAAACCTGCTGAGTATGGTGTGCATGTCCATGAACCATTAGCACTGTAGATGTTAGCAGTACATATGTACAAGATAGCACGGATATTTGATTACAAATACCTTTGCATGTCACAGGTGTGTTCCACCAGTGGCCTGTTGACAGACCCACAACTACAAAAGGTGCAAGAGTGACATGTGCACAGCACATCTGTGCCAGATACAGTAGAACAGGGTTAACGTGTTGTACCTCACCCTCATTGTAGCCCATACCACACACACAAATGTTATGCATCTGTGTATGTAAGGCTGTGAATGGCCATGACCTATCAGTTTAGCTGTGTCAGTGTTGTGAACAACATACAGAATGGGCTGTGTGTGAGGTGTGTGACATATGTGCACAGTCTGATGGATGATACCAGCAGTGTCACCGCTAGGTAAACATCCCTGTACCCATAAACTCCTACCTAGGCTGTGGTCAACATTATGGACACTGTGTAAGGGATGGTGCTGTGCAGTGCAGCCCCGACATGGTGACGTCTCCAGGCCCCTTAGGTAGTCATCTGAGGTACCCATGTCATGTCAGGGTGCCATCCATGAGCACAGAGAGCAGTGGCCAGGCATATACAGCACTGTGGTGACCAATATTGGATCACATACCACCAGTACGGGGTAATGGCTATGCATGGATGTGCGATAACAGCCTTCACAATCCACACCTCCACTATGCAGCATGCCGTCTACCTTGCAGAAGGATATTTGCTACACCGTGATGATGGACATGCTACATGTCCATATCCTGATCTATATGATATATGTCATGGACAGCCACCGTCCTAATACTAGGATCGCCACAGGCTGGACAGATCCCTGTGCCATATATGTGACATACTCCCACCATACCATGCAACCCTGTCCATCAAAGCTGCAGATGTCATCCCAGTCATACATGGTGTGATGGCCGCATGGTAGATGTACTATCAACTGACTGGATCAGTAATGTGGCACTGATGCAGCTTGTGGTGGCACAATGGCCATCTGTAACAGCGTGGAAACCGTGCCCGCACATGCTATGGTTGATGACCATCCCTGCGAATGTTGTCTGACTATCCATTGTCCCATGTCTATCACATGTGTAATACAGGCGATCCGTGTCAGGATGTTGAACAGTTGTACAGTGCTGTGTAGATGTATATTGCAAAACACATGCATGTACAGGTGTCCATGCGTATGTGTGCATTGTCACTGCTCAAATCCATTCTGGCTGTGTCTGTGTTGATATGTGACATATACACAGCATCCAGGTCAACAGTAGTACCGTGGACACATCGAGGCATGTACAGATAGGTAAGAACACAAGTGCAGGCAAATAGACATGCCCACAGCAAGACAGCATTTACATGGAGTATGAACACTGTAATGAGGTGACACACATATATGGTGATGATATCCAATGCATAATGGGTGTGACATGTGTGACACAAACACGTCAGTTGTGTCAGTGTCATGGTGCCTTGCAAAGATAACTGTGCAGATGCAGTAGATGTCATAGAAATGTATGTGCAGCAGTATGTCTGTACATCTCTGAAACTGTGACCTGTCACCATCATTATGCTTTACAGATAATGCCCCGTACACGCCTCCCAGCATACACCCGCCAGGAGGATGATGTCCTAATCCCACAGCTCCATGACAACTATGACTTGTTGTTCAGCCATGTGCCACAGCATGCCCAGCAGCGGGATGACCTGTGGCAGGATCTATGCAGGAGGGTGAACGATGTGGGTGGCCATAACCGCACCTACCAGCAGGTGCGCAGACACTGCATGGACCTGATACGAAATGCAAAACAGCGTGCCACTGCAATCGCCAGGGAACAAGGTGGAACAGGTGGTGGGCCACCAACCCAGCCCCCACTCACACACACCGAGGAGCTACTGGCCAGTCTGGGGACACCCAGGGAACAGCATCCAGAAACACTAGCTGCCATCGTGGAGGTGGGTGTCTCCCAACCAATGAGCCTGGAGTTGCCTGGTAAGTCAGTAATGCACATATGGCTATTATATCCCATGTAGTTGCATGTGTCACTGTACATAATGTAAAGTAACAACATATGCCAGGTATGTGGACACACATGCTGCATACTACAGTATGCTATGTTGTGTATGCACACATGTGCATACTATATGCTATTACACAGGTGAATGTGTGCACATGCACAGTGCAACCTGTGGCTGTCATACAGTCATGGATAATGTTCTTACTGGTGTGTCACCCCTATACAGGTACCTCTGGCGTGCCGCACAGACATGGGTCCATTGCAGGTGAGACTGTCATCAGTATCAGGCATGTTACAGTGTAGATCTATTTGCCATGTGGCCAGTTAACACTTGCACACCTGAAGTTTGTTCCAGTCACAATATGCAGGTCGCACCACCGTGCATTCACACACGCCACCCATGTGCAATATATTCACACGTAATGATACACAGACTTGAAACCACAGTACTTGTCATTGCGACATGTGTGGTCAGCTGTGCATACAATGGTGGAGGTGTTCTACAATGGAGGCATATGTAGTATGCATTGGAACAACATGTGTAGTACGCACACAGTACCACACAGTGAGCTGTGATATGGGCAGCCCACAAGTGTCACCATTGTGTCATATGCCCCTGCATCGGGTGCACACATTGTGATGTGCCACCTGACATGTCCCACACATGTAGTGTTCTGTCTGCAATATTGTCACACTATCACATGACCTATACCCCACATACCAAACATGCAACCCGTTGTCTGCATAGACCTGTGGAATGTGACATATCTGACATGTATGGGTGTATGTCATATGGGACCACACAGACATGTGAAGAAGATGCCCATCACACACAATTGGCCACCACATGTGCACACATGGCCATGGGGGATGGCCAGAGACATGTAGCCACACAGTACATGGGATGTATATACACCCTGTTTCACATTGTCCACACATGGTCCAATTATAGCCTTAGTTGACCGATTATACAGTTGATGTGGTACAGTGGACAACCTAAAAGCCTGTGCACAGCTACTGGAGGTGTCACTGAAGTCTACCATATACGATCTGTCGAACATCACGACTGCGTTGCAGTTATGGCTATGCAATGTGTACATATTATGCATTCTACAGCAACATACATGCCTCATGTTGCCATGCAATGGCACCGTGTCTGTACTTCACACTGTATAGCAATGTAGATGGCTCACACTACCCTCCCGTGCTCATGCACATTTGCTAAACATCTGTAGGGCATACACACAACACTGCAATGTGAAGCCCATTATGATGCTGTACATGTGTCAGGACACCATTGTGTCAAACATGTATGCATGTTAATGCACATGTCAGCAAATTACATGTCAAGGTCACGTCAGCCATGTGTACTGTTATCCTGTTCTGGGCCACATGGTGTATCACGGGGATGCATGCATACTACCATGATTGTGTGAACTGCATGCCTACTGATATGACACCTGCTTGCTGTAGTGTGCACCCCAGGGAGGTATGCTTACTAACACTATTAATGTCTGAGCTGCATGCCCTCTGCTCTATCGCAGGAATGCTGCATGCCATCTGACAAATCACATGCATGGTGTGTCTGTGTGTGTGTTTGTGGGTGTGTCTGTGTGTGTCTGTGTGTGTCTGTGTGTGTCTGTGTGTGTGTCTGTGTGTGTGTGTCTGTGTGTGTGTGTGTGTGTGTGTGTGTGTGTGTGTGTGTGTGTGTGTGTGTGTGTGTGTGTGTGTGTGTCTGTGTCTATTGTACTTTACAGTATTTCTTTGCATTCACAGGTGATGTAGGTGCGTTACCCTCCTGCGGTCCATCTGATGCTAGTGTCCCCACAGATACTAGCGGTGATGAACATATGCATGAGGTACAGGCAGGGTTGTCAGGGGCTGAATCTGTGCCAATGGTTACCATCCCAGCTATGTCCCCCTCTTCCCCGCACACAGTTCTGCTGCCAACACATACCGCATCACCGGTGGCCATAGTGGAAGGACAGTCAGCGTCTGTTGGCGTGGAACAGGAACGTGTGGTGGCTACAGAAGGTGTGTCTACACACCATAGTGTCAGTGTAATGACTGCAGATGTGCCACACAGGCATGTGGCCAGTGCTGCTCGTAGGAGGACCTGCAGGACAGAGTGCAGCAGCTAGTATCACCAGGCGCATGTTCTAGACTGTAATGGTGGCACAGGCACGTGCTGAATGGCAGAACAGAGAAGGGCAGAGGCTGCAGAGGGCTGCTATCCATACCCTAAATGACAACATCCAGGCATTGGCAAATGCTCAACAGCAGATTGCTAATGTTCTGGATAGGCGACTAGGTGAAATGGCTGGAATCCATGACCGAGGCATGGCAATCCGCGAGCGGGAGTTGTCTGTGCTGGAACATCTGGTAGGAGTGAGGCATAGGCCACGTGGACGTAGGCCAGCAACACCACCTAGTGTAGGTTGACGTGAGCATGCCACCTCACATGCCCACTCCCATAGTGCCGGTAGCAGTAGCAGTGCAGCTGCTGCGCTGTCAACACCAGGACACAGCAGGCCACGTGGACGTGGCCCTGGACGGTCTCAGCGGGGACATGTTTCCAGCGAACATGTGTCGTCGGACAGTAGCCACTCTGTACCTCCACCTGGTAGTGCCCGTGCAACCCCAGGCAGGCACAGGTCATGTGGCCGTAGACGGACACAGTGAGCTGTACAACCTGCACTGTACAATCTGGGGCTGTCAATTATATCCCGTGTAGGCATCACAAATGGCAGAACTGTGTACACACATACACGCACACAGCAAACACAACTGTAGGGCTCCACAACATCCACATGCATTCTGCACAGACATGTCCAGTCAACTCACTGGCCCTTAAACACACACATGATGTCATCCATTGGTGCAGCCTATGCCCCTGGCAAACATATCACCCTGTGCATATGATGAAGCCTGTGCCGCATCCCTGTCATCCACACCATTGGTGCAGGGTTATGCACATATATTCTGATGCACAGGGTGAACAGCATAGTGGGAGGTGTATGTAATACCTGTGTATGCATAGTGAGGGATGTGTATGTTGCAGTGGTTGTGTGCAGCCTATGCCCCTGGCAAACATATCACCCTGTGCATATGATGAAGCCTGTGCCGCATCCCTGTCATCTGCACCATCGGTGCAGGGTTATGCACAAATATTCTGATGCACAGGGTGAACAGCATAGTGAGAGGTGTATGTAATACCTGTGTATGCATAGTGAGGGATGTGTATGTTGCAGTGGTTGTGTGTGAATACTGAGTTGTGTATGTGGCATAGGTTGTGTACTGTCGACATGCACCGGTCACACCATGTAGTGCAGGTGCAGCATGCATTGTGATATGTTCACGGTATGTGTCTCGGTTACATCTGCAGCGCCATGTTGGTTGTGATATCCTGGTTCCCTCCTATGGTGTACTTGCATGTGCCTACAGGTAGCAGTGTTTGCAGTTCCCCACGTGTAACTGTGGAGTACACACAGGCACGTCTGGCAATATCAGCATGCTACATGTACCTTCATCCTGACTGTTGAACACACAAACATGACACAGATGTTTGCACATATACTGCACCTGACACATGTGGTCGGTGCCACAGGCTACACTGGACAGAGACGTGACATACATAGCAGGACACATTACAGGTATGGTGACATGGTGCAGGGGTTGTACACAGCGGCCTGGCCAATGATGATGTGAGGTGTCACTTGGTAGCTGGAGGCCACACTGTGCAGCAGTAGGACCCTGTAACAGTATGTGAACATGGTCGCAGTCACGGGGTGTACACCACTATAACGCACACCCCATAGTGTGCAGCTGGGGACCCTTGCATTTGTGGTCATCACCTGCATAGTACTATGCACCCACATGACATGTCACAGAGAAGGGACATGCACAGGTAGCCAGTATGGCTGGGACCTATGGCATCAACAGGGTTGTGCAATGCATCACCATTACGGGTTAGTCAACACGTGGGGCCAGTGATAATTTCCCACCGTATATTAGCATACACACTCACACCAAGCACCAGACATACATACAGACACACACACATTGTGGTGACCACACATGTGTATACGGACAGCCGATGTGTGTGATGCACCTCACTGGTGAACGTCATGCTTCCCACACTGACGTATGTACACTTCTCTACAATGGTGTACAGGGATGTGTAGCAACGGGGACATATTCCCCGTGATATGTGGCATCCCTGGTCACACATTCGGACACACATGGCAGTGCTGGGAATGATACACCAGCCATATGATGACACGTTTGATGGACATGCAGCAGTATTGATTGCATTATGTGTACCAACGCTATATCTGGCAAATGTGCCGCTATATACACACGAGAGGTTGTAGGTGTTACAGGTGCCATATGACATATAGTTGTTAACACCTGACCGCTGTGTATGCATTATGTCAGCACCATCACGTAACAGCGACATAGCATACAGTTAGCACATGGCATGATAGGATGGTGTGTGACACAACTGTGAGTCACCCCCTGCACACTTACATCTAGACAGGTGGTTCACCACGTTATGTACACACATCCCTCCATACGTGCTGTTTGTATGTCACCGTATACAGATGTCAGTGATGGGTCTGCATTGCGTCTGCATGTTGTAGGTAGGTGCAACTATGTTACGGACATCGGCCACTGCACATGCATGTTTGCTGCATGCACAGTACAGATGTCACATGTGTCTCCTGTTGCCATGTTTGTATGCATTGCTATTGTTGGACATGTGTGTTGACATACATAACACATGGACTGTGGTATGATATCACGGGTGTCACAGGCGACCAGTACAAGGGTATGTGTCCCGGTCAACACTGCTACCCCCTGTAGTGTGAGCATTCAACAGACATGGGCCCACATTCAATTCGCGTGTGTAGCATTGATTAGGCCAGTGTTATGCCCAAGGTATATCAAATGCCATGTATGTATGTGTTGTGTGTGCAGTCCATGCACACATCCACACAATCACATGTATGACATACCCAGATGTGTGTTCATTGGTGTACAGCAACAGTCAGGTGTCACAGCTGTGTAAGGATCATGGTATGTCTTGAGCCGACCTGTTCATGTATACTGGTATCATTGCAATGCATAACACCTGTTGGATCCCTGTTGGTACATGTGTACTCTGCACAGCTGGTGTACACCGCTGTACAGCCCAGTGGTCATGTGTCACATGGTGTTGTTGGACCGTATGGCTGTGTAGTGCTGCACCAACGACATGGTGCTGACTTGACAGCTACAGTGTACACTGCAGTGTGTATGTGTGTGACTTGCACCTGTGACAGCTGTGATAGCAGCTGTGTGTGTACAGGTCACTGCATGTGTGACCACCCTGTGCGTGAGGGCAGTTATACCTTACTGTGCCCTTCTGTGTGTACACTCTATCTGCATGCAAGATTGCCCTTTGCAACAGCTGTGTGTGAGCATGCCCAGTACGCCGTTGTGTAGATGGACACACAGTACATTCCACACTGCGCCCTTCTGTGATTAGACTCCGTGTGCATGCAAGATGGCCCTTTGCAACTGCTAAGTGTGTGAGCATGCCCAGTATGCCATTGTTTAGATGGACACACAGTACATTCCACACTGCGCCCTTCTGTGTTTAGACTCCGTGTGCATGCAAGATGGCCCTTTGAAACTGCTGTGTGAGCATGCCCAGTAAGCCGTTGTGTAGATGGACACACAGTACATTCCACACTGCGCCCTTCCGTGATTAGACTCCATGCATGCAAGATGGCCCTTTGCAACTGCTAAGTGTGTGAGCATGCCCAGTACGCCATTGTGTAGATGGACACACAGTACATTCCACACTGCGCCCTTCCGTGATTAGACTCCATGTGCATGCAAGATGGCCCTTTGCAACTGCTAAGCGTGTGAGCATGCCCAGTACGCCATTGTGTAGATGGACACACAGTACATTCCACACTGCCCTTCCGTGATTACACTCATGTGCATGCAAGTTGGCCCTTTGCAACAGCTAAGTGTGTGAGCATGCCCAGTACACCATTGTGTAGATGGACACACAGTACATTCCAAACAGACGTGTGATACTAAGTGTGTGGGCATGGCCATTGACATCCTGTATAGCCATGGTGGTCATCCAGGCACCAGATGTCCAATTTCAATGTCACGATGGATGCCTACATTGAACACACTTGTTGCTCTCTTGAAGGGTGTACTGTCTGTGGCGCATCCCGTATCTATTCAGTGTTGTTGTGCTCCATAGATATTTAGTTGGCCCATTTACAGCACTGGCGTGTTTGTGTACGTCTACCTTGGGACGGTAATATGCTTTCAGACCGCTCACTCTCTAAACATTCCCTATCGGCATCTTTGCCTTTGCGGATGGTGTCACCCACCTAGAAGTATGCCTCTTGGAGTGCTGTGTTCAGTAATCTCGGTAGTGCGTTCTGTAAATGTGTAATGCTGTAGTGTGTTAGAGCAGGTAGGTGTGTGTTCAACTCCCGGCCCTTCCAAGTGTGTGTGTGTGTGTGTGTGTGTGTGTGTGTGTGTGTGTGTGTGTGTGTTTCCAGCTGCCTGGGGACACAGTGATGCTTTTAGATGCCTCACAACACATACATTCCCTATCGGCATCTTTGCCTTTGTGGATGATGTCACCCACCTAGAAGTATGCCTCTGGGAGTGCTGTGTTCAGTAATCTCGGTAGCGTTCTGTAAATGCGTAATGCTGTAGTGTGTTAGAGTAGGTAGGTGTGTGTTCAACTCCCAGCCCTTCCAAGTGTGTGTGTGTGTGTGTGTGTGTGTGTGTGTTTCCAGCTGCCTGGGGACACAGTAATGCTTTTAGATGCCTCACAACACATACATTCCCTATCGGCGTCTTTGCCTTTGCGGATGATGTCACCCACCTAGTAGTATGCCTCTGGGAGTGCTGTGTTCAGTAATCTCGGTAGCGCGTTCTGTAAATGTGTAATGCTGTAGTGTGTTAGAGTAGGTTGGTGTGTGTTCAACTCCCGGCCCTTCCAAGTGTGTGTGTGTGTGTGTGTGTGTGTGTGTGTGTATTTCTAGCTGCCTGGGGACACAGTAATGCTTTTAGATGCCTCACAACACATACATTCCCTATCAGCGTCTTTGCCTTTGCGGATGATGTCACCCACCTAGAAGTATGCCTCTGGGAGTGCTGTGTTCAGTAATCTCGGTAGCGCATTCTGTAAATGCGTAATGCTGTAGTGTGTTAGAGTAGGTAGGTGTGTGTTCAACTCCGGCCCTTCCAAGTGTGTGTGTGTGTGTGTGTGTGTGTGTGTGTGTTTTTCCAGCTGCCTGGGGACACAGTAATGCTTTTAGATGCCTCACAACACATACATTCCCTATCGGCATCTTTGCCTTTGCGGATGATGTCACCCACCTAGAAGTATGCCTCTGGGAGTGCTGTGTTCAGTAATCTCAGTAGCGCGTTCTGTAAATGCGTAATGCTGTAGTGTGTTGGAGTAGGTAGGTGTGTGTTCAACTCTCGGCCCTTCCAAGTGTGTGTGTGTGTGTTTCCAGTTGCCTGCGGACACAGTAAAGCTTTTAAATGCCTCACAACACATACATTCCCTATCGGCGTCTTTGCCTTTGCGGATGATGTAACCCACCTAGAAGTATGCCTCTGGGAGTGCTGTGTTCAGTAATCTCGGTAGCGCGTTCTGTAAATGCGTAATGCTGTAGTGTGTTAGAGTAGGTAGGTGTGTGTTCAACTCCCGGCCCTTCCAAGTATGTGTGTGTGTGTGCGTGTGTGTGTGTGTGTGTGTGTGTGTGTGTTTCCAACTGCCTGGGGACACAGTAAAGCTTTTAGATGCCTCACAACACATACATTCCCTATCAGCGTCTTTGCCTTTGCGGAAGATGTCACCCACCTAGAAGTATTCCTCTGGGAGTGCTGTGTTCAGTAGTCTCGGTAGCGCATTCTGTAAATGCATCATGCTGTAGTGTGATAGGGTAGTTAGGTGTAAGTTCGATTCCCAGGCCTGCCAGATGTGTGTGTGTGTGTGTGTGCATGCTCCTGTCCGCCTGGGGACTCAGGTTATGCTTTTAGACGCTTCACAACACAGATGTATCCTGCTGATGTCTTTGTCTTTGCGGATGTTGACACGCACCTAGTAGAATGCCTGTGTGTCTACTGTGTTTAGTAATCTCAGTCGCATGTTCTGTAAATGCGTCATGCTGTTGTGTGATAGGGTAGTCATGTGTAGGTTTGATTACCAGCCCTGCCACATGTGTGTGTGTGTGTGTGTGTGTGTGTGTGTGTGTGTGTGTGTGTGTGTGTGTGTATGTCTGTATCTCTCTCTATATATATATATATATATATATATATATATATATATATATATAATCTATTTTCTGCCCATACCTCTGCTCTTGCATGGACAGCTGACTGTTTCATGTATCGCATATTTGCATAGCTTTCACATACCAGTGAGGTATGTTACAACTCCCAACATTGTCCATGCAACGTCCGTGTTACGGGCGGTGTTACACGCCCTTACAGGCGTTTGCTGTATATCTTGGCAGACATCTATCCTTGCTGTACTCTCACTGTACCATTACCGGAGGCTTCATGTATCATGGCCTAGTTTTGATGTGTGTATGTCTATTTGTGCTGTGTACATTGCTCTGGGTATGTCCCACTATCATCATTTGTAAAGGTGACAGCCCTATAGGTTCTTCATGTAGACTGCTGTGTCATTTGACATGTCAGCATATACCTGCGGACAGTACTGCATGTCCTACTGCAGCGCATGTCATACCTTCTGCATTATCTTGCAGTCGATATTGCTGTTTCCTCACACATGGATCTGTTTCTGTTCATACCACTCCACCTCCTAGAGCAAGTTGCTGGACAAGGCCTTATCTGATAGTGGGACACATAGGGGCAGTATTGACATGTTGCTCTTACAAACGTAGATAGTTGACACAATAATAGGTTTTGCATTAGTATGGCTTTTCTGTCGGATTTGGTGTCTTACTCACATGTTTGTCATTATTTCATGTCTTCAGTTATCATGAAAGTGCCAGAATGTTACTGTTGTTACGTGGAACACACCAAACATATGAGGCAGAACTCTGCACATTCTGCGTAAATCTGTACAGTTGCGGAGTATGTATCTGTAACAAAATATCAACTTTCTGACACCAATACACACACTGTATGGCGGCATCACAGGCCACATGCCATTACATTTATATTGCAGGACACACCCACCCAGACAGTTGTATTCCTCACACAGGCCAACAGCTGCTTATCCACACTAATTGATCTATCATGTACCGTATGTGTGCGCCGGTATTTGTGCTTTCCGTCAGTGGCAGAGCTCACGTACGTGTCTGGGGGACTGGACATTGTTACGGTGACACTGCATGACACCCTGAGGGACACATTACTTTTGTGTCTATTAACCTTCCACATTGACATTCACAGGGCATACGTTGTCATTCACATTTGTCGGAGTACATGCGTGTCTTGTACATGTTTTCTCATTTGTCCTGATGTCTTTCTTCTCACCTGTCCACCTAGTATCACTAGTTCTGTACATGTATTTTGGACAGGTTACCTTCATACCCCTAACCTGTACACATTATGGGTAAACGCCCTGACATTTGACCTTGTTACATTTGTCATAGTGATGTGCCTTTCTGGTAAATTGCTGGCAAGGCATTAAGGACTGTGCGGTAGATAATAGTGACTGACATTTCCATTACATGATTAGTAACACTCATAACATCCATATTCATGGGTACACCAGTATTCTCACGACGTTCTGACTTTGTCTGGGGTATATCTAATATAGTCCCTATGTGTATTTCATGTACTATGCCTTAGTGCAGCTGTGTTATTCTGACAGTTTGCCAGTTATGGGGACCATCTTGGTCATACGCATGTCCATCCATGATAATCGCCTACATGACACTGATATAGGGCCCTACATATTGCCAAAATGGTTTCCGCAATATCCAGCGGATGGTTTGCCCCATTCTTGAGAATATAGGCGTGTGCTATACCCACATCACTCCCATGGGGCGGGCCTATGAAATCCCTGCCAAACAACACCTAGGCCCATTTCTGCATACCCATGATTCCCATACCTGACAACAATCTACAGTACCCATTACACATGTTTAATGTGTGCGGTACTGAAGTATGGAGACACTTATATGCACTCCCCACTCTCCGGATATCAGTTCGTACGTCATACATTCTATCAACACATGTGTCGTCACCCTTGCACCTGATACTGTTGCATGTACAGCTGTTTATTTGCTGTCACTTCTTTTGCATCAATGTCGGTTGACACTACGTAAGATTCAATTTTTGGAGTCCTGCAATGGACACCTATCTGCATGTTTAAAGTGTAGAACTTGCTGGACTGTCACTTTCTGGCCATTGGTTTGGAATGCTGTGGTTTATTCACCTTTCCTGCATGTCTGTTTGTCTACCCATATTAGATATAACGTCGCCTATTTATGTACATATGTCATATCTACGGGACATAAGTCTGTTGTGTATACATATATACATGTACAATCCTCATTTCATAACTTGCTTTGGTTTACGTCTGTGGATTATGTGTATACACATATATCTATATCCATACCATACCATTCCACTATACAGATTGTCGCAGAGTGTACAGCTGCTTGCCCCTTTATCTTCGCTGTGTTTTAAATAAACATGTGTCTATCTGGCAATGTCATGGCATTTCATTTGAGACTTACAGTGGGGATTTCTGGCAAGCAGTTCAGGTTACGACTGCATACCCTTCAGAGAATCCATGCTACTGACACACCCGTTATTCTATCCACTTTCTATGTTTGTTCTGGCACATATCTGGTGTTTGTCCCTATTTGTACCAGTAGTTTGCATGGCTTTGTCCGGTTTCATACTTTACGAGGTTAACAGGTTTGAGCCATGTATAACTAACATGGGGGAAACAGCATTCATTTACTATGCTGTGAGCGGATCACACACGCACAGGCGCACTTGCATTTCCTTATTGTGGGTTACGCGCAGGCGCGCATGCATATCCTTATTGTGGGTTACATATGTTTAGTAAGTCTTTATGCTTACGTGGGCTTTATTACTTGTGACAGTACCAGTAATTATCTGTAATACGGTTAACGGACGTTTGCAAAACACACGTTCACCTTTACATATTTAACTGTCTGTACATCACAGACGCATTCATTACACTTTCACATTATATGTGCTGTAGTCGTTGTTCAACCGGGACTGCATTCACGTTGGCCGGATGCTGTAACCACTATAAGTTTGGTGTTCTGACTCATTTATATGCATACCCATAGTACATAGCTACATTAACATATGCCTCACCGCTTCACTTACGTCACAGGCATCCATTCTCCTGCTGGGAAAAATGGGGTACTACATGTTACACATTCCCTATTCCCTACTGCTCTGGACCCACACTGCATATTTCATCACTGCAGGGATATTCAGAACCCAAAGGCTTATAGTCCTGACACATACAGGTCTTTAACTGTCAGGGTGTTCATGTGGTGATCTGGGTTTAGGCTTGTCCGCCTGGTGAACAGAACTGCCCTGACCATGTTCAAATGTCAGACAAAGCACATGGACAGGGTTTGTCCATTTTAAACATTTAATCTGTGTTTACAGACACAGGTGTTTGGGCACCTGTCAGCAGCTTATGATGTTGGCAATACATAATATGGGTGGGGGCGGTTACGATACATAATCCACGGTGAGTGGTGTTCCCATTCACATTTGACTATTTCCTGTATTCATTCTTACGAGGGTTATTATTTTGCACATGACTTAACTATGAATTAACTACGGGTATGCAGTAGTACAGTCAACATATGTGACGGCTTGTTACAGTATATATGTACGGACCTCTGTAATACTGGGGACTACCCCACATCCTTCACAGCATTTCCTGCTTATGTACATACTATTATTCCTTGAACTTTTGAAGCTTGTGAGAGCAGTAATTACATCTGTCCCTATTTGTCCACCCATCCTTTTAGGCTTTGTCCAGGTTTTGTTGCTGTAATAGGTTGAGAGGTGGTGTCGGTATGTGATTGAGTTGAATATATACTGTTGATAATTCAGTGGGGAGTAGGGTTACCACTTGTTCCTCTTTGCGAGGGGAGGTCCCACTTTGGACAGTTGTGTCCTGCGATGACACCTAAGACATGGCAAATGTCCTGTGATTTTAAGACAATAATATATTTCTTCATTTCTGTACTAGTTGCATGATACAGGTATTTTGTATCTGGTACACATAACTATTATTTGGGATAGATAAGCTATTCAAATGCTATGGCATTAGCTTTTGTCTTGGCATACACGTGTAATTCTGTACTTTGCACAGGCTGGGGGTATGTTTTATCCTGCAAATTCTCACATTTCTACAAGGGATGTCCCACCTTGGCCATCTGAATGGGTGGCAACCCTAGTGGGGTGACCTGCATGGTGGACAGCTGTTCCATCCTGCGTAGTATGAATTGCAAGTCTGTGTAGATACTGACCAGTACCGTGACTACACATACATGTTTTGTCCAGATGTGTACAGTAATGGACACCGTGGTGTGTAAACAACTCTGAGGTTTCAAAAGGTTACTTATCCCACGCGGGATGTACACACATTTTGCCATAACATTAACGCACAGGCATTTGGATTTACGTACCTGTGATGGGATGTTTACAAACGTGGGATACATATTTGCAATCCGGACACTGCCTAGGACGATACTTCCTACTACATATGGGGAATACACGCTATGTGTAGGTGTACGGATGCGCAAGGCTGGTAGCTGGATTTGGTGGACATTTGGACATGGGTGCGGGTTATGTGCTATACAGGGGTTGTTGCGTATTGCATTTGCATGCATGGGTTCTACTTTTGGATATCCCGGTTCCGCATATTGCATCCTATGTGTATGTGATGGTTACGTTCATGTGTATAGCACATTTTAATATACATATGTTTGTGTGTGTTTGGTATACAATGTGGACTGTCAGGTTTCTTTATGGTTGTTATATAGCCACAACTGCCCAGCTGTGTACTATCACTACCACTGTGGGACTGCTGGTGACCATACCCATGGGGCTAGACGTGTGTATTGGTGGCGCACTGACATGATGCACTTCACTTCCACTGGGTATAACTTCTGACAGTGCAGTACATTACGGACACACGATTTTAAATATCATTTGTTCCATGGACGGTAACTCATATTATGTTGCGTGCATTACTGTTTGTTTCTCCATTTTGTGTGGCCGGGAACTGTCTTGCATGCTTTGCATACGTTTCATTATCCATGGACACTGATAGGTGCGATTACTATTGCAGGCAGGCTATAATATTCAGCAGTTTAGGTTGCTCATCGCCAGCCGACATTGACACGCCTCCGGCCGCAGCTTAGTAACGCCCCATGCACTTGCGCATGTGTCCTATGCACGTGGATGTGGTAGCGGCGCACCTTCATTAATATGCATATGGTGCTACTACACCCTTTATACGCTGCACGGCCGGTGCAGGCCTTACACCGGCCTTGCGCCGAGCTTCATGAATCCGGGGGCATATTTTTTTCTTGTGGAAATGTTATGGCTATCCAATGTAAGATATCTTCCAGTATAGCTGTACTGTCATCAGAAGGGATATAAAGGACAGTAATACATATTTGTTTATAATTGTTTATTTTGAGGAAAGCAATAAGAAACTCTGCTGAACTGGATTTTGATGTTGGCTTGCTGTATTGGGAGATGTGGTAGGTACTGGGAAATATTAAAGTAATTCCACAACCTTTCCTCTTTATACAATCATTTCAGATGATATTATAGCAAAGAGGTATAACTTTGGAGTCTTTTATGCTGGGTTTCAGCCAAGTTTCAGTTACAGCAAGAACATTAAGCATATGTTGGGTAATCCAGGCATGTAGTTCAGCAGTTTTATTTCTTATACTACTAACATTTATAGCAGCAAAAATGAGGTCACTATGGTTTGGGATTAGCTGTTGTTGGGTTACAGAAGTGTGTGGAAGAGAATTATCTTAATGTTCATTGTGACAGGTGGGGCCAGGATTATGGTATATATCTCCTCCAAAAAGGATTTTAATGTATATGGGAATTGTGTATACTTAACAAGTAAAATTATGCTTTGAGGAGTACTAAGAACAAAACAACTTCAAACTATTATTGATACCCTGGGTCTATAATATACAATATGCTCCAGAGGCAAAAAATAAAAAAAATCTTATTAAAACAATAAATGTTAAGCACTTTCGTCCATTTTACCTATTTAAGGGTTTCATCAGAACAGTTCACTACTAAAACACCACTCTTATATACAGGAAATACCACAAATCAATTTCCTTTGTTAATTAATGTTTAACAATGTTAAAATAAACTTGTTATAGCTCTTTCCTAAAAAAAAAAAAAAAAACAGTTAAAAACATTTTGAACACATTCTGGTTAAAATTAAGAGAATGTTTGAAAATATAGGCTACCCAGTTAATAAGTTGCAGAAAGAGGTTGATGAAGTTTTATCAGGCTGGGGAAGGAAGTATAAACCCCTCTTAGGTGACAAAATTGTAGGCATAATGCATAAAAAGGCTGATACTACTTCTACTAAAGATTTTTTGTAGCAGTATGGTGGTTCCTTATGGTTTTGGGTCCAAAAAAGTTATGGATATTATTGCAAAAAATTGGATAATTTTTAAAGGGAATTCCAATGTTTGGAAATTTTGGGGCAAATACCCCTTTTTGTATATAAAACTGGAAGGAATTTCAAAAATATTTTTAATAAACTTACATTCAACCCCTTCTAGTTTTGAAGGATACTAGAAGGTGTGGTTCATATAAGCAATGTCCCTACATTTTGGAAGCTGATTCTGTGGAAGTTATAGGTATTTCTAGGCACATTAGATTAGGTAAAGGGAATTGTGCCACTCAAGGTTTGATTTATATTGCAATCTGTGACAAATGTGGTATGTATTTTGTGGGGAAAACAGAAAGAATGTTTAGCAAAAAGAATCTGTGAACATTTACATGCCATTTGTAAGGTAAATATGAACAATTCCTTGTATAAGCACTCTTTAGTATGTCAAGGGTTTAATAAATTTCAGTTTGGGATCCTGGATGTAGTGCCTATTAATGTTAGGGGTCATTGGTGTGAATTAGACATTGAAGTAAAAGAATTCCAGTGGATTGTTAAGTTAAACTCCCCCTTTCCCCTTGGGTTAAATTAATGTCTTTCTTCATTACATATTTTGAAGAAAAGAGCTTTGAATTTATAAGCATTATATTTATTGAATAATCAGAATGTATTTGAAATGTTTTTAACTGTTATTTTAGGAAAGAGCTGTAACAAGTTTATTTTAACATTGTTAAGAATCAATTAACAAAGGAAATTGATTTGTGGTACTTCCTGTATTTAAGGGCAGTGGTTTAGTAGTGAACGGTTCTGAAGAAGTCCCAAAAATAGCTAAAAGGGATGAAAGCACGTAATGTTTATTGCTTTAATAAAGATTCTTTTTTTATTTTCTGGCTCTGGATCTTATTGTGTATTATAGACCCAGGGTATCAATATTTTGAATTATGCATTTTTCTTTTTGAAGAGGATTCTTGAACTTAATTTTGTTTTGGTTTGAGCTGATGTGGAATTAATCAGCCTGCATTTGGAATAAAGTTGAAGGGCAATATTAAATAGGTTTGGTGCAATGTGTGGAGAATATAAAGAATAAATATAGATAGGTAGTTGGGATAGAGAAGGAGAGATGGTACAAGATATTATTGTATCATGGCAAGATGAAAGATGGCAAAGTAGGAGGAGAAGAATAGAGGATAAGCTGATTAGTAGCATAATTATGTACAGGAATCTGTATTTTATAGTTGTCAGGTGGTGGTGGAGTAGCAATGAAGAAGGAAACAAGAAGTTGCCAGACAGTAGAAGATTCAGTGATGGTTGATTCTGAAAGGTGGAAAAAGGTTAGGTAATGACAGATGTATTTTCTATAAAATATGAGATGTAGGTTGTCCTGGTATCTTCTCTGAAATGTAAGGAGCACAGGGGTATTAAAGGCAAGAGTATAATAATGTGGTCAGAATAAGAAAAAAAATGAAGGTTTATTTGGAAAAATAAAAAAATGTGGACTAGATAGGTACTATTTTGGAGGGTTGTGATTATAAATGAATATAGTGCAGAGCAGTATGGAAAGGAAAACAGCAATTGTATCAAGAATTGTTACCCTACTCATTATAACAAGCATGAAGTTTAATATTTCTGTCATCTCATTAGATAAAATAACTATTCGTGAGCAACTTTCCTTCCCTAAATTCCAAAACTCTCCTCCTACATTAAAACTCTAGCATCTTCTATTATTATAATGTCAGTTTTCTGCTTTTTACACCATTCAAGCACATCTATCCTTCTTACTAAATTTTTTATGCTATTAACATTAGCAGAAAAGGTTTTACATCTAAAAGTGTCTTCATATTGTATTCATCCTATTCCTTTCTTTTTTTCTTAATATGTCCTTCTAAAAAAATTATTTTTCTTTCTTGAACTCTTTTTCCTATCATAATTCTTTTTTGTTTAACTAAATTACATATTCACTCTCACAAGGACTCACATCCTCTTCCTCTCCTTTTTTTCATATTAAATTTTTCACTTCTTATTTTTTGTAATTCTTGTCTTTCTAGAATATTTGTTTCTTCCTATTCCATTTGTGAATGTAGTAGTTCTGTTTCTGTATTTATAAACTATTTCTCTTGACTGTTTTACCAAGATTTCTCCTAACTCTACTTGAATTTCACTTATTTTCTCGTCACATTTCATCCCTAGGTGTCCTATCTCATTACATTTATAACATTTTATTTCACGGTTTCTCATATCATGTCTCATCTTTCTACATTAAAAAAATATATATTTTTTCACAGTTATTAATCAAATGATTTGCCTTCCCACATAAAAACATGTTTTAGGTTGCCCCTAATATTTACCCATGCCTTTATCTCCTTCTACATTTATAATGCTTGTGATATGGATAATACTTTCATTTTCAAATTTCAACACAAAGTGACAGTCCCATGCCCCAGTCCACAATTCTCTATTGTCATATATTTTCAAAATATCTGGTGCATCTTTAGATAAATTAAATAAATGCCTTTTCAATGTCTCTTTCTCTACTTCAATTCTAAATTGTATATGCACTTTTTTTCTTTGTCTATCTATAAAATGCCTTAAATACAAGTAAATTCCATGGTGGACCATCTTTCTTTGTCTCATATTCTCCTAATAAGTTTTCAGTTATTTGTCCAGTTTCAAAGATAATGTCACAGTGTGTCACTTTATTGATATGTATAAAAGTTCTTACCTCGTTGACTTTGACTCCTAAAAGAGCAATTACTTTGTCCTATACCTTATATCTGCCTAGTTCACTATCTTTTTTCTTTTCAATTTGAGCACTAAAAGGTCTTTTTTCTTTTTACATTGTTTTCTTTCTTCACTTTCTTTCTATTTTCTGTTCCTGCCTATATCATCTATGTGTACAACTTCTTGTTGACCTCCAACACTTCTCTATGCTGAGCATCTTCCTTGTGTATTTTCTCAATTAAATCCCCTGATGAAACATCTTTACCACTCTCTGGTTCATCAACATTCAATAAATCCATAAGAAAATCATCCCACAACCCTTCTGACTAATGAGTTGTAACAACACATTCCTGTGTTGAAATTTTGTCTCTAAAGAGATTTTTTTTTAAATCTCCTCAAATTCACGTAGACTCCACTACTTTAACATCTCTATCAGTATGACTCTTTTGAGAATGCTCGACTGCTTTTTCATCTTCTTTAATGTTTCCGTCTCTTTCTTTCACAGGCTTGCTTGCCTGTACCTCTTCAATCTGTACTTCCAATATACAATCCACGATTACATCCTCGTTTTTAGAGGAAACACGTTTTTGTTACATTATTGGTCTCTCTCACCAGCAAATACTCCATTTCTTCCCCATGCTTATCCAAGCCGCCTCTGCATTCAGACCAGGAGCAGGAAGTGTAACAGCAAACAGCATCCCCATATGCAAAAAAAGTAGGGGTTCTTTATGGATTATCACAGCTTATATACATTATTTGCATTATCTTACATAATACACATTATTTACAATTATCTACATTTTTATATATAATGCAAAACAATCTCATATGTTTTTAATCATCCTTCCCACCAATTTTTTCCATAGTAAAAACACACCTTCTTCAAAATCCCTGATAATATCTTTTCTATTAAACTTTACATTATTAAGTCTCTTAATCAATAATGTGTGTAAGATAAAAAATATCTGTCAGTTTCTTCAACCTCATTTTTTTGTTACCATAATACCTATACTTGAACATATTCATATTTATATTTTCAACCCTTTCGAAACCTTTCAACATGTTGTGATTGCATACTTCTTCCCATAACATCTTTATTCTAGAACATTTCAAAAACATATGTTCTGTTTTTTTAATCTCCCCACAGTAATTACGCAGTCTTTTTTGTATTCTTTTATAAGGCATATTAGCTTTAACAGGCAATTTACCTATCATTAGTCTCTGCAAAAAATCTTTACATTCATATATTTAACTAAACCACATAAATGTTATTTTAATCACAATTCTTTTCTCCTTTTCTAAATGTTTCCAGGGAAAAACATTCTTTCATAATATTCAAATACCATTCTTTCCTGTTCTTTTCAACATTATTTATGTTCATTTCCATAGAAGAATTTTGTTTAGGTACTGTTTTATATCTTCATTCACATGTTTCCATAATTTTCCCTAATACTATTTGTTCCCAAAAAACTTATATTTAATAATCATCATTACATTTTTGTTCCCTTTTTGAAACCTACCAAAGCTCTATACAAATTCAAGGATGCTGCATAAACAACTGAGTTAATTAACCCTAATCCCTTTTCTTCCATAACATACAGAATCCCACTTCTAACTGGATTTAACTTTGATCCCCATATAAATGTAAACACAATAGGCATATTCTCTCTTTTTAATAATTAGACAGAATCATGTAAATGCTTGCTAAATAGGCTAACTTGGCTAAAATAATAGAATTTATTAAATATACTTTTTATATGACAATTGATATGATTTCTAAAACATACACATCTCTTTTAATTCCTGAAAGATATTCTCCCATTGTTTCTTCTTATGCTTACCTCATCCAGATACTATTCCTAGTCTATCTATAACCTCAACATTAAACTGTATCTTTTCTATATTTCCCATAAATCTAAAACCTTTACTTTTGTCTCTATTTATACATAAACCAAGCACTTTTAAGTATTTATTTAGCTTTTTAATTCTGTCTTCTATCCATTCTTTAGTAATTAAAACTATATCATATGCATATCCATATATTATTGGCATTCATATTTACTCTGTTATCTTATAACCTGCCATGTTTAACACAGTATTCATTTTATTGACAGCCACATTCATAACTAAAGAAAATAAGGTACTACTTACAGGACACCCCTGTCTTATTCCATGCTTCATTTCAATTTATTCACTTAACCATCCGTTTAATATTATTCTTACATTACTTTTGTCATATACTGACCTAATCATTTTTATTTTCATTTCACTTATATTATAATCCCTTAATATATCCCATAAACATTCATACTGTATTCTATCAATTGCTTTACTCAAATCCCCTGCCATGAACTTCTCATTGTTACATTTGTTAATGCCTGTTATGTACTTCACAGATAAAGATTCTAGTTGTCTACTGATGTACTTTGTTCTTCATCTGTAAATATGTTGTAAGTAATTTCTATGTTAAATTGTTAATCGCTATGTAATCCAATGTAACTACTGTCTGATTATTTTACTGTGGAGCTTTTCTCCCCGGGCCTCTGCTGAAAATGGACCCACATCCAGTCGGACACTCCCGGTCAACAAATTTAAATAAAAATAAAAATAAATAAATAAATAATAATGACTTTGGTTTCCACCTTTTTATTTATATTATCATCTATTGCTTCATTTATTATACATAATAAATCCTGAGTTATTTTCCCTTTTTTACCAAAAATTGCATATTCAATTAAGTTATCGGGTCTACTTTATTCGCTCGAAACATGTAAAACCCGAATCCAAATAGCGCGACACATAAAGAGCGAACCGCGAATACATTGAACGTACTAAAGCTTGAAATTTAAAACCATGAACCATCATAGTCAGCCAACCTACCACCCACAACACACTACCTACCCAAACACAATAAAAAAACACATACATACACTAACCAAAACCCTACTTCTAACACTAAATTAAAGCACCAAAACCCTACTGCTAACCCTACACTAACCCCACATACACAACTATCTATGCGCTATCCTTAACTCCTCCCTAACCCTAAGGTCCGTAACTACTGCACACTTCCCCTATGGAGCTATACCCAAACAAACTAAATATTCCACACACATACACTTAACAAAACCCTACACTAAACCTTACATACATTACCTATACAAAACCTTACATACACTATCTACCTATGCACTTACCTTAACCCATCCCTAATACTAAGGTCTATAACTATCGCACACTTACCTTACAGAGCTATACCGCAGATGGGCCAACTATGCGAATTCGATACTTCCACTTTTGTGGTTTCGTTTGTTCGACATATTCGTGGTTTGCTCCTTACATGT
The DNA here is from genome assembly GCF_019279795.1 of Protopterus annectens. Lineage (NCBI taxonomy): Eukaryota > Metazoa > Chordata > Ceratodontiformes > Protopteridae > Protopterus > Protopterus annectens. The sequence continues at coordinate 46,082,384 of NC_056726.1, read as the reverse complement.
CACACTATTCGGATTCGGGTTTTACTTGTTTTGAGCGTGTAAAGTAGACCCAAGTTATCTACTTTGTTAATCTTTTAGCTATTATTCCCATAAATATCTTATAATCTGTGTTATTCAACACTCTTGGTCTCCAATTTCTTTTATCATCTTTTTCTAATTTTTTTCCATATAAATTTCATAATTCCAGTACATATCTCTGTATCTACCACTCCTATCGTTAATACCTCCACAAATTATACTTTCTGCCAGTCTTCTATATTACTGTACATGTGATTGTTAATACCATCCATTCCCATAGCTATTACAAATTAAGTTCTTTTAATATTTCATTTAATTCTGCCACATTTATAATTTGTTGCAAGTTCTCAGTATCTTCTTACCTTAGTTTTTTAACTGTCCATTTTTGTTTTGCTTTTATCTCTTTCTTTACAAAAGTATGCTTTATCTACTTCCTTACCTCCTCAAGTATTCGGTTTTGTGTGACAATTCTTTCTCCTTCATTATTCTTTAATTTCCTCTTAAATCTCTTCTTTTCTTTTACTAATTTATTCAAATATTGTGCCTCCTCTTCTTTTCTCTCTTGTAAAAAGTATCTATTTATATAACATTTTCATAGTCTTCTGATTTATATCATATATTTTCTTCTCGTTCTCATAAAATTCTTATTCCTTAATATTTCACTAAAGACCTCCTGACTCAACTGTCTATATTTTAATTTCTCTGTCCTTCTCTTATCCACTTTTTATGCTTTTCCTTAAAACTTCTCCAGCAACTTGTCCAATTTTCATAAAACATTCTCATACCTATATGATCTTTCCATAATTTATTAATCTCTTTCCTGCCTTATTTATATAAATCTTTTCTCAGTGAGCATCTTAGCACCTTTACCTATTCTTTTGTATTCTTCTTTCTCCTGTACTTCTATCCATATGGCTAAATGGTCTGAGAAACCTGTCATCAGATACTAAATAAATAATCAATTTCCATTTTATCTTATTTCTTCTGTAAGTTCAATGATTGTTATCCCATATATATTACTTTCCACTTTTCATTAACTCATATGCAATCTACACACCAAAAGCAGCCAAGGTGGAAAGCATTCAGATGGAAATCTACACATCCAGAGATGTACCTGTAACAATTGTGGAACAGTGCACTGAAACAACAGGGAAGGAGTAGGTGCACCAGCTCCTATGGAAAAATGGTTTTGTAGCAGATGAATAGACACCAGAATGTTTCATGGTATGCCCACTGGAAGATGCAGATCCCCTGCTATAATTTACTACTCTTGTACAGTGGACAGTTTATTGTTTGGAAAGTGGAGCTGGTTAATGGAAGACAATAGATTTATTTGCTTGGAAAGGAACATCAAGCTGTCTTGTACAGAGCACCTTGTGCTTAATTAATGGTACATTCCCCACAAGGACTGCTGTATATTAGCAAGTGTACACTATCCATGATGACATTTGACAAATAAAAACACAAGAGTATGGGCCACTCATTTGCTGACTTGATCCTTACTAAGAGACAAACTGGAAATGAGTGTGTGTGCAGGACACTATGATAGTAGTGGTGTGGGTGCTTGGCATCACTTAAGTCCCACAGTATGCCATCACAAACTTTAAGCATGCTGCAGTCAATGATATGCACAATGTATTCTCCTGCACAAAGTCTCTTGGCTGCCTGTTCCATCCAGGAAAGATCATGTGGCATAGGACTCAGAAACTTAGGCTTCAGTCTATTAGAGTTCAACCTTGAGACAAAACATGACCTATTGCAACAGCATAGCTCCAGGAAGGCACTATTATTTCTTTTACACCTAGTTCTGCGGTAATTATATGGGATCACCCTCACAGGTTTCATACTCATGAGCCCTGTCTAGGCCCCTTGTTTCCACCTTCACACAAAATACACGGAAAGGAAAGCATCAGTGCTTCAGGTACATCAGACAGGGTAAGACAGTTGGTCCACATGAGCTGCTACATATATCTCAGGAACAGAACCCCATAAAATTACTGCATGAGGCCATCATCCATGGCAATACACCATGTAGAAATGTGTGCAGTCTTTGGTAACAGAGGTGTGTATATGTATTCCTATCATATACTGGGACAGTAATAACTGCAATGTGTTTGCCTTTCCCTGTGTCACTGCATATGATTTTAGTTCTTAAGTGATGTATCAGTATATCTGGGCCCACTACATGGTTCCATTCCCATTGCTAGCCTTTGTGGTTTTCCATCTACCTGGAAGATTTCCCTTATTGGCCAGTCTATCTCCTGGCTGTAAAGCAGGAAGGTTGCATTAGTCATTGCAGCAGAACCCTCCCTTCTTTCAACCTGATGCTCTGTCATGCCTCTGTGCATCTGGGTGATACAAATGTCCTCCATGGATGGTGGGCATAGTTTTAATATGCACCCATGTTGGCTAGCTGGCTGTTGCTGTTTGGACATGGGGCCCAGGTTACTGTTAGTTTTTATCCTTAGTAAATTGCTGGTTGATATGTGAACTTTTTCTCAGAAGGAACTATTGCCTTTGTTGTATTGGTTCCTGATTAGACCCCTGCCCCCCGTCCCTGTCTGGCAGATATTTTGTAGACTGATTGTTGACTTTGCATTTTTGTGTCAAGAAAAGGCCCTTGAACTGTTAAGAGTCCCAAGAATGCCTCACTGATGCTGTAAACTTTAATTTGACAGCACCCATTTACCTGATTTTGACTGTACATGTTAAGTGTGATTGCTTTGGGTATTTATTGACCTATAGCTAGCATATAACCTGCACATTTGCTGTGTGCTGTTGTTTCTGTATCTCTGGATTTCCTGTGCATATGCAAGTGTGTGTGTGTGTGTGTGTGTGTGTGTGTGTGTGTGTGTGTGTGTGTGTGTGCATGCGTGCGTGTGTGTGCACATGTGTGTGTGTGTGTGTGTGTGTGTGTGTGTGTGCATGCGTGCCTGAGTGTGTGTGTGTGTGTGTGTGTGTGTCAGTGCATGTGTTTGTGTTTGCGTGTGTGTGTGTGTGTGTGTGTGTGTGTGTGTGTGTGTGTGTGTGTGTGTGTGTGTGTGTGTGTGTGTGTGTGTGTGTGTGTGTGTGTGTGTGTGTGTGTGTGTGTTTTGTGGCATGTTTCTTTGTTCAAGTGGAATCCTGACATGGTGTTACTTTGCTATGTCTAGCTTGACACATGGCACTGAATTCTTTTTTAATTTTTGTCCCATCTAACTATCAGCTGCTCAGCTGCTCTTCCAAGGATCCTTCATAGTTCCCTGATGCTGAATGATGGGAAAGAAGAAGACAGGGACATTCAGGATTATAGCATTAACACCTCCCTGGCTGAGGACATCATATGCAGTCAGAGGAGCAATGTGTGCTGCTTGCTGTCTACTACAGATAACTGGCTGTGATTTCTTGGGAATGTACTGAGGGGCCTGTCTTCTATCCTTTACATGAATTTCTTATGTTTTCATCTGTGCTTTCTTCATTTAGTCCTGGTATAATGCATGCTTTCATACCATTTTTGGCATCTTAATCCATCTGTCTGCCCCCCTTTTCTGTGCTACTACTGAGTGGGACGTTCCGCAGTCAGGTTGTTGAACTTTTGTCATACTTCCTGTGCATGTGCTTTAAATTGCTGACCACCTTGCAAAATGTTTAAGTGGTGAATAATAAATTGTTTTTGTTTCCACTTTCTTTTTATCTACTACAGTTTGCAAGTTCACCTTTTGCCTATTGTCACTCTGTTTCCTTTTCATCAACTACAGTTTGGCAAATTCACTTCTGAATGATTTCACTCCTCAGCTGAAGTCACTCAGGGACAAGGTTTTACAACCACTTGTAACTTGGCAATACATATGTACGCTAATTGGCAGTCACTGTTCTGTAAGAATCCATTCCCTTGTCATGGCTAACTGTGAATGATGTTAGTGCATGCTTTTTCAGAACCTAGGCCTGTAGGATGGAACTCCATACCTGTTAATAAATATAGCCAACTCACCCCTGCCTCAATTAAAAAGTCCCTCCTAGATTATCTTAACGCCCCTACAAAATGTACTTGCTTTCATCAAAGCTGACTTGAACTGCTCTTTGCTGCTCTCCCTTCCTTTTAATTGTGTGCTTTCATTAAGATCCTAGCGAAATTTTGTTCAGAATTACTGAACTGTCTCAATATATGATAGGAATACAAATACATGCTCTGCTCAATATAACTGTATATTTAATTTATGTCTTCTAAATCCTGTGTATATGCCTATGGTTTGTAAGTAAAAACTAGAGTGTTAGTCTGCAGACTATTACAAGCCTAGCTAATAACCAGAGGTCAGAACAAAACCCTGTACCTTGTATCTGTGAGGTTAAGACCATACACATTATAGCAACCCTTCCCCTATAAATATTTTAGACTTGTAGTCCAGAAGACCACCGAGTAGTCTAGCCCGAATTCCTGGCTCTCCCAAGCACTCATTACATCCGAGTGACGCCTCCAGGTGCATCTGCAGTTACCGCCTACTGCTCCTCTAGGCGTTAAATATTACTTGTTCATACTTGCATTAATAATTCCAAAACCATGCTACATACAAGAAATCAGAATATTTTATCTTGAAGCGTACATGATGACAAACACAATTGTATTCATATTTGACCTCTGTCAATGAGTATTTGTTAGAATTGTAAGGTGATAACTTCATTTTTAAAGGCTCAGGCCACACCCACTAGGAGTTAAAGGTGCACACTCAAAAGAGCTGTACTGGTCACTTGGTCAAATTTACACAGTAGGCAAATGAGAGCTGAGGGAATCAAACTTTGTACCACATGAACTATAGCTCACAGCCTTAAAGTGCTGTGCCAACTGCTACATGTGTCTAAAGACATCTATATGTATCAAGATTATAATACCTCAGATGTGACTCAAATTCACAATCCCTGGCTTAGGAGGCCAGTGCCTTATCTATTAGGCCACTGCAGCCAGACATAGTGACACAATTGACAGCTTCTGTTTGTCTTATACATATATAGTTACTACCTACTGTTGGTATATAATTTAATGTCATTCATTGCAAAAATGAACTGCTATCTGTATTGTGTAAAAATTACAGTCTATATTTATGTTTCTCTGATTGCTGTACGCCATGGCATAGTCAGATTATTACTCAGGCCATGGCTTAAAAGGGTCATCATTGAACAAATCACCAATCTAGTTATCAAATGGAATTAATGCATACAATAATTAAAAGTGAGCAAATAAGGAAACACACAGATTCTTACAAGGATTGTAGTTCATCTGTAGTCATCAGAACAAAAATATCAGCATGTTCATTAATATACAGGATTATGAGTGGTTCAGCAACCTTAACCTCATTATTATGTGTTTGTGACATGGATGCCAAGAACTTCACCTCAAGAGCAAAGGTCCAGAGGTCAATTGTGGCATCCATGTTGAGGGTACATAATACATGGTTATAGTCTTTGACCCACTCATAAGATCATAGAGATTTATCTCCTCCAAGTACTAAAACTTAATGAAAAGTAAGATTAAAAAAATGTGATGAGTTGTGTTATTCTGGCTTTGAAAGCTGGTAAAGCAGTGGGGAAGTGGTTGACATCCTTTGTTATTCCTAAGGGAAACTGTTTAATTCAAAATGTGTGTGAACTTTACTTCAGCAGACAGCAGGCAGAAACAGGAGGCAAAACAAAGCCATTTCATGTCCTGCTGCTCCTGTTTTCTAATCTACACTGTTGGCTTTTAGTGCAGACCTAACCTTAGCAACACGCAGGGCAACACAATTGTTAAACACCCCTCTAAGCATTGTTAAGGTCAGGTGTTGCACTCTAGCAGTGCTGAACCAGGATATAATTTAACTTTTTTTTTAACGTAATCACTGTGCTCCATGCAATACAGTGTTTTTCATTCCTTCTTCCTGGTTATACAGATGGTGATTTTTTTCCCATTTTGCTGCCATGTTGTCCTGATATTTCTAAATTAAATTTGACAGTTTTAGAGGATCTGTAATTGTACTGTGCTGTGGCTGGAAAACTAGGAAATCCTTTCATCACAAAAGGGAAGAAAAAAGCCTGCAATGTGGGAAAAATGCATCTATGCAGTACATTCTATATATTCTCAATGAAAATGTCAGTGAAAAAAATGCATTGGTATCGTTATACACCACAGCGGAGCTTCAGCACTTAGTCACATGGAGGATAATATGCAAATGTACCATACATGGAAATGCATCTGTATGATTCCGACGAACCTCAGAAAATAGATCTGAAATGTAGCTATAATTAAGGTGAAGTGAAGAATGCAAATTCTTTCCAAGCATCCCTTCTAAAACCAGCATTTGTTTGTAATATATGAAAATTATGACTGTATAAAGTTGGTGTCACAGTCTTAAGTATCAGAATGTTTTATAAACAATGCAACTAGGATATCAAATAGCAATGTTTTGGATGTGCTTTTTAGCATCTAGCAAATCTCTTTCAACAAGTGCTGGTATATATACTACAATTATGTTACAAGACAGCCAAATGCCTCTGCCAAAATCCTGCTGAAACATTTACAGAACCATGCTTTAATAAGCACAGTTTGTGACAGTCTGTGTAGCAAAGTAACTCATAACTTAGGCAATGTTATTTTTTTTTTTAACAGTGGTTATGGATGTTACTCAATGAAGTCTCATCGTCAATAGAAATGATAAATACTGTTATTTGAAAACCTACTGGACTAATGACATTTGAGGTCACATAACCAGGCAAAATAACTGCTTAAGAAGAACATTTTAATATTGTAATCATGCACAGTTTATAATGAAAATGCAGTTTTGTAAAAATGTACTGAAATGGTTTTATACACTTTTAGGTGACTGTACAGATTACTCAGTGAAAAAATGCATGCCTTATACTTCATTTATTTATTATTTAAATGAAACAAAGTAATATATTATTTCTTAGCATCTTCTAAAGGTTTGACAGTATGCTTAATAGCATTATAAATCAAGTTGTGCAAGAAAGTATTCAGTGATATTTCTGCAACATGAAAACAATTATCTCATGATATTTCATATATATATATATATATATATATATATATATATATATATATATAATCGTAATTTTAACAGTGAAAACAAAAAGTGTCTTACCAAACTTTGTATAATGTCTGCTAGAATACATCACACCTTAGCTGGCTACAAAGCTTCAAAATGTTTCAATAAGCTAAGAAAAAAACAGAGAGAATGCTATTTCTCTATTTAAATAATGTGCATGCCAGAAACAAAAGTGCATACATATTCATTAAAATCTTTGCAAAAATGAATGAAATGAAGGTGTTCATGCAGTATCAGTACATATATATTCAGAATATTTTACAATTTCTCCATTATCAAAAACAATTACTGAACAAGATGAAGTTCAACATTTAAGGCACAAAAGAAACTACAAAAACTACATGTAAACAAGACACAGCCAACAACAAAACAAGACTGTGTTACATTAATACAACATAGACAAGTATTTTTTTTTCATTTAAGATTTTTCTTGAGTCTCTGCTAGCTATATTTTTAATAAAATAATTGATTTATTATGGACTAGCTATATATTAAAGGGTTATTTCTTAGTAGTTCTTTCTTGACACTGCTTGTACCTACAATAAGAATCTTAATGCTAAAATAGAAACATAACTCTGGTAACTAGCCCATAGCCTGTGAAATCCTGGAAAACTGCCTGACTGGCAACATTTTGAATGTCTTTGAAGCATGTGGCTTATTTGTTTAACAATAGTGTTTGTGTACAAAATGTCACCATAACAAGATGCAGACACAGCTGTTTAACACTAATCTGACTAAGGATTTTTTTAAAGGAACCAGTAAATGAATTTACCACAGTCTAACCTTTGTTAATATGGTTTCATTATTATGTCACAGTTTATGTTTCCAACTGTCCACAATCTTTCATACAAATGCTGCTACTAAGGCCAAAATAGCTTCACATATCTGAACATTTAGTTACTACGGAGACTGACATAGAAATGTAAAATGTCTAATCGGAGTTTTCTGTTGCCTGATGCCAAAATTATCTGTACCCTTGATGTTTTGGGGACACATTTTATTAGGAGGTTTTCAGAAGCAAGAATTCCCATTGGAGATAAAAGAAAACATAACTGGATTTCAAATAAAATAGTAAAAATAGTATTACAATAATGTGCATTCCTACCATGCTTACATACTTATACAGCTCATCTGCATGCATTTCAAAAGTTTTAAAATAAGAGAGAGAGACAGACATACAGAGAACGTCAGCACTGTTTCCTTTAACGGCAAATCTATTCTTCCCATTTCAAAACTATGGATGGATTAAATACAAGTTTTAACACAACGATACAGCCAGCATGAAAACATTGCTTCTGACATTCTTTTGCTATATATCTAATATGGTGTCATCTTCTGTTATTATTTTCAATTCATTTATGTCATTTATGAAATACCCTGTGTTACTGCTTGTTTCACATCAGCACACTACAGTGAGAAATCTGACAGTGAGACATTAAAATTCATACTGAAGGACTTAATCAACTCTTTCAATAAAGTAATGATTTATACATGCTTCTGTTTTAACTGGTAACATTATCTACTACAGAATCTACTTCAGCTCTGGTTCAAGGTACTGACCTATTCAAACATACCTATTTTTTTTATCACAAGTTTAATCCTCACTCCTGCACATGATATATTTTGGGGTGGTGTGTATAGCAGAAAAAAATATCACACTTCATATTTCCTTTAGCTCTGGGTGATCTAATATATTTAAAAAAATGTTCACTAGGTAAATCAATGTTTGTCAATGAACTGGGAGAAGCTCATTAAATTTCACCACAATGATTCTTATTGCTTTTGATCGAGTGTCATACTCCAGTTCTTGGCTGTAAACATTCATGGTCACTGTCTTAAGGGGATATTTCATTGTGACTTTTGGAGGCAACAGTTTTAAAAGCACAACAGTGTGTTGATGACTTCAGTCAAATGGGAGTAAATCAGCTATGTAAAGTACTTTCAGTTTTATAAGACGTATTGGTTTTTCACGAATTTGTAACCTGTCTTGCTGTTGGGTGTCAGCGATCTAAAATAATAGTACATATAACTACAAATGGCAAATGTTCTGTAATAGTTAAATATAGAGTACAATAAATTATATTATTTAACCCATGATAGAAACTAAAACAAAAAGTATAAATGATGTCAACACCTTTCCTAACACAAGTAATAGTGCAATCTTGTCAAACTGCTACTTTTAGAGTAGAAAGGGTCACAATTAGATTATATAATATCACTTAGATTTTCAACCAATTTGACATAGTAATGCAATGATGCAAAAACAAACCTCTAGTAGCAAGTCAGCCTGGAAATCCAGATTAGCAATTTGTTAGTTCTGTCTAAAGTCGTTATCTTACCCAACAAAAATCTAATTTTTAGCAGGATTATTGTTGCTATGTTAGACTAACATTCATACCTCTTAACCTCTTAGTGCAAACAATCTGCACAAAGCCTGACAAAATGGGGGGACAAAGGACCAAAAATAGAAACACATTTTAAATATTGCTCTTATAAACTTAAAACATTTCTAGAGTAATAGGGTTTGTGTTAACATACATTTTCTGAGGAATTTGACATCAGAAACTCAAATGTATGTCATTATTTAGTGACATCACTACTCAGATAATCCCAGTGATTTGCCAGAAAAATCACAAATTTTATGAGGACTAGACAAAATGTGAGGCAAAACTCTAAAATCAAATCTGGACAGCTATGTTACCAGTTGTTCCGTCTAGCCAGCTTTGCTTTCTGTATGAAGCCTTGTAAACAAAAGCTGGTTGATTCTATCTAGAAGCTATGTTGGGCAGAGATCTCACCAACCTCCATTCTCACTCTCCACTATCTTCATATTTTTATGAAAGATACTTCAGTGACACTCAAAAAAAATATGCAGTAAAATTGCATGTCACAAAACCAAACAAATACAGTAGTAGAGCAACCTAATAGCCGTTTTATAACAACCCTTCTGAGTGACATATACCTCTACTTTATACTAGCAACCTCATAAATTGCATGATGAAAGCAAAACATTAAATACCCACATATGTACACTTCAGTGACAATTTTTTTACTTTTCTTTGCAAAACAACCTACATTTTTTTCTGTATGGTTGTATAGGATATGAAAAAACTCATTATAAAAGCCACTTCTAATATGTGTGTGTGTGTGTGTGTGTGTGTGTGTGTGTGTGTGTGTGTGTGTGTGTGTATATATATATATATATATATATATATATATATATATATATATATATATATATATATATATACTTTAGAACAACAAATTTGCATTTCACTAAAACTCAAAACTGCGAGATGCCTTCAATGAAAGTCTGCTTCTACGAAGCCTTGGATCACCGACACAGTGTTACAGAGTAAAGGATCACTTGGCCACCAGGGTCAACTTTGCTGTTTTCCCCAGTGTAGTGTGATCTTGGAGTTGGTATATTTAGTTAGGGAGTGGGTGACATAGCCCCCTTATGGGGGTGCAAAGCCTCCCTCCACTTGTATGGCTTTAAAATCTTTCCATGTAGTTCTTTTCTCCTACTAGCCAAGTGGGTCTTTACCTTGTAACACTGTGTCGGTGATCAGAAGCTTCGTAGAAATGGACTTTCACTGAAGTCATTTGCAGTTATGATTTTCGGCGAAAGGTAAAGTCATTGATCTAAAGTAGACCCATATATATTATATCCGAAAGTAAGTTTGCACAGGTTTGTATGTGAGAAAAAAAAACTGCTGAATGTAGAATAGAGAATGGTATTGTGTGTTCACTGTTGTGAATTCAGCATATTGAGTGGAGATTTCACTATAATGGGATTGAGAAATGTACGCTTTCCCTCACTGTACTGTGATCTCAGAGTTTGTATATATATATATATAAGTTGCAGGGGGTGTGGGGGGTGGGCTTGCCCTCCTGACAAATGTGTGTTGTTCTTGGTTGCTATCATAAAATTCGACAATGTTTTTTGAGTATGTAACTACTCACAACAAGCATGTTTGAAATTATGATAGTAAACCTATATATATATATATATATATATATATATATATATATATATATATATATATATATATATATAAGTTTCAGTACTTTGAACAAGTCATCTTGCACAAGTGGTTTTCAAAGTACTGAAACTTTGAGTAACCAAAGTAGACCACATAAATATATATATATATATATATATATATATATATATATATATATATATATATATATATATATATATATATATATATATATTTAATTACTTATATATTTTTTTCTCACCTTCAGTCTCTCTGACAGCCATTGCAGTGTCCTTCACTGGTTCTACAGTCAATCCAATTATCTTGAGTCCAATGCCCATATTTGTAGCCAGTGCCAAAAAGGATCTATAATTATAGATACCACACCTAGTCTCTGATTGGGAAGGTGCACATTAATCATCATCCATTACCCAAAAATGTAGTAGTAACAATTATACCAGCCATTTTCTGGTTGATGGATGTACAACTACATACACAACTGACAGTGGTCCTCATGTTCAGTCAGCAGCACAAAACGGAACAGTTCTTTCCAAAATAAATATCACAAACAAAACCATGACTATTTGGATATATTCCCAAAATTTATTGTCATAACCACAATCATTTTTTTCAGCAGAAGCCTGTCCTAGCCCAGAGGAAATGACATTTCTGATTGCTCTTTTGCTTTATTTTTCTCTGAATCTGATATTTCTGGATCAAAATAAACAATAAACAGGACATGCTGGAGGGATAGATTCCTGTCCCAGAGATTTCCCATACTCTGGAACAGGCTACCCATCTATGCCAAGCAAAGTTCTTCATTAGCACTCTTCAAGAAAAATCTTGATGAGTGGATGGGAAATAGGAAATACACCCTGGGGATCACTTCTGTGTCTCTGCTCGACAGTGGCACAGGAAAATAACTTTCTTGGTTGGCGTAAGCAAGGCAACCATGTTGGCTAGGCTTACATAGGCACTTGGGCCAATAGACTAGTACCTACCTATGAACCTATGAACTTCTAAAACTAATAAAAGCATTAAAACTGTGAGTCACCAGCTCTTCCAAATTCTTCATATTTGAAGCTAAAAATTCAACCGCACCAGAGATCTACTTCATATATGAAAACTAGAGAAAGCTGTATGCAGAAACCAGTGATGAAATTGTGGCACCTTGGCACTTCTGTTAGCAGCTCCCCATACAAAACTCCTGAAAGAATTGATTTGCAAACAACAGCTAAAATTTTTCTAAATAATAATCTGCTACCAGATGTCCAGTATGAAATTTTGTGTTTTGTCTATATTAAATTCTTCGAGACAAGCCGTGGTGAGCCTCTTTTTTTGTTTCGTGGATTCATATCGTTGGTTCTGAAGAGGCACTTTATCCAGGACTGGTTGGTTTTGGCTTTGGCTTTCTTCAATAAGGATTGAGCTTAACATGAGAATATATGGAAAGAATAATGTCCTTTGAGTTTTCCAAAGCTTTTTATAACATCCAGTGCTCTATGCTAAACTCAAGACACCAGTTTTAGCCTTACAACATGCATAGCCATGCACTCATATACATAGGTTCATAGATTAGTACTAAGCTAGCTGCCCTTGCGAGCCATTTTAAGCTTAGCCAGTTATCCCTTGTGAGACTCAAACCCTGCACCTTGTGTTTGTAAGGCAAATACCTTAACCATTAGGTCACCCTCCTAACCCCCTGTCTCTCTCTCACACACACACACACACACACACACACACACACACACACACACACACACACACACACACACACACACACACACACACACACACACACACACACACACACACCCTACAAACATGAAACACACACATTATACAGACACAGATACATGCATTCACACATAGACATACAGTTGTACAAACATACGCACACTGTAACACGCATATGCACAAAAGTAAATGCCGATACACACACACATGTACAAATGTGAATGACCACACACACACACACACACACACACACACACACACACACACACACACACACACACACACACACACACACACACACAGCCAGGCACATGTACACATGCACAGACATAAATATACACACAACAGATGTATACAGATGTGAGTGCCCCCAACACCTATGGACACAAACAAACATGGATATACACAGAAACATAAATGCCCATACAGACTCACATACATACACACACACACACATACACACACACACACACACACACACACACACACACACACACACACACACACACACACACACACACACACACACACATGAATATTCACACACATAAACATACACAACACACACACATGCAAACATGGGCAAATACCACACACAAACACACATGCATAGAACCACATACTTACAGAACTAACTTAATCAGTTCCTTGTTAATCCATTGGAATAAGCATGTTAAATTCATTACTGACCTCTTTATATGCTTGTGTGATTTCCAGCACTCCAATAATGCAAACACTTATTTGTTGTGCATACGATTCTATTACCCCATGTTCACCACCCAATACTTCTCAAGTAAATACCAGGTATGCATTTCAAGTCACGTTTTAGAACGTTGGCACCTGACAGCAAAAATCCCATGTCACAGTAAACAAAATATTTTTTTTTTTATTAACCAGGTAAAATCACTGAACAAAAGCATCCCTTTTCAGGGATAACACAGAACCAATGTTTAGTTAACTGCCATTTTTTGAGTTATGCAGTAGAAAAGCAGAGGTCGAGGGACTCATATCCTGGACTACAAAAAAGTAGCTTGTTATTAGCTTTCAGCTTTAGCTGTGTTTTTTCTAACCGCCAGCCTAAACTGTCTGTGTGTATGAACAGTCTGATCTTAAAAATATAAAACCAGCAGTGATTACAGAAGACATGAAAATTTGTCTGCATAAAGTACTTCAGCATCTGCATTGATGTACATCTTAGATTTAAATATCTTTTGAATACACCATTAAAAATTTCAAAAATTAGGTTAGTTGCATAGAATAAACTTCAGTGATTCCAGTAGAGAATTTGTAGCAAATTGAGTCTCCTTATTGAAATTATGGCACAAATTAAGATTTCTAATTGTTTCAAACACTAGATGCCATGTGCAGCCAAGCTGGCCAATTCATCTTACATTTCTTGTTAAATTATTGTATAACCTGCTATGCCATAATCTAATTCGTAAAATGCTACTTTTTGAGCTTAGCGTCTAGTGGATGAGTAAAATGAGTAGCTTTATTTTATTGCAGGTTTTCTTACATTATATATCAAAACATTTGAAAAAAAGGTATGTATCACTTAATACTGAGTCATCTTGCATATAATCCAAAAAGAGCAGCTCTGACATTCATTGGATGTTAATTGTATAAATGTAGTCATCTAACCCCAATCCCAGCTCTCAATATCTAAAAAAAACACAGAATGTTTTATCAGTATTGGCTCTACTGTGAGAATATAGTTATGTATCTTGTGTTTTCACCATTCCAGGGTGTGCCTTTTTTCCTTAAAGTTGTACAACCATGGAAATTATACATACATGTAATGGACACACTGGGGTAAAGTGCCCATTTGGGAAGGTTGCAAGGGAGCTTCCCTCTTCCAAAAATGCTTTGAATGGAATGTCACCTGCAGTTTCAAAAGGCTTGTTTTTTTTAATAATTTGACCTGCCCAGTTTGGAGGTTAAACTTTGGGTTATCGTAGAGGAGTCTGCAAAAACAGAACTATACAACTGCATAGAATTCCTTATGTCTGCAGATGGTCAATTACTGAATTAAGCCTTTCCATACACATTGCATATGAACTTATTTCTCCCACTCTATTATCTCTACATGTAGAAAAATAATACATATAATTTCTTCCTCTCTTGTCATTTCTCTTCTTACTAATGGATTGAAGTTTATCAAGTACTCTTTATTTCTTCCATTTTCATCCCTTTTCTACAGGATACTTCTAATGCTGCACTGTAGTAACCAATCAGTTGAGTCATTCTGAAGATGTGTGAGACAGACATCCCTGAGCTAGGCAACTGCCCAATGATCCATTCATTTGTGCCTGGGAAGTCTAATCAGCCTATTTGTGTCCCCAGTGGTAGCAATCAGGTGGCAGGAAGTGGGCCAGCTTTCTGATCCTGTGGCATGGCTTGCCCCTAGAGTTCTCCAACCCCCAGTGGCTTCCATGAGCTCTACAATGTTGCTTGCCTTTGCAAAGGACTGATAGGTGCATTTCACTACTTGACATCTGGAAGTTCAATGTCCAAAGGTGGAACAACCAATGTGCCTACTAGGCTTTACTCAAGTGGTAAGCTAAACTAATCTCCCACCCCACAGAAAGTGCATGCCACCTCCCATTCTCACCACCCCCATCTGTTCCCCACCTGTGTCCACCAGTGTGCAAGCCATTAATCAAACATGAGCCATTTGGGTGACAGCAAGGGTTCATCCCTCTGGTGGAGGGGTGCATGACATCTACTCTTTTTTCTTCTTTCATATATTGTCATTGTTACATCTTCCTCATTTAAATCAGCTATTTCAACAACTGTAATCGTACTAGACTGTTGAGTTATCATATGTCTTGATTCATTGCAATGATATTATCAGATTTTAGTGACTTCTACTATGGTAGCATTTCAGTAGGAACTGCTGCTGCAGGTTCTCCACCCTCAAATTACATTAGATGTGTGACTGGATTCTTTCTCAGTTGATATTTTGAGTTAAACAGGTAGTTTAATCAAAAAGGCACACACAATATGACAAGACTAACAAAAAGAAAGTTAACTGTAAGCAGGCTGAATTGCTTCGTGAGTGCAGGGCTGTTCTGAGATGGAGGCGAGACATATGACAATTTGACAGTCTAGTAAGATTACAGTTGTTGAAACAGCTGAGTAAAATTGGAAAGATATAGAAGAGAAGAAAGGAGAACAGGGGATCAGCAGGGCCTAGCTGTGACTGAAACCTCAGAACTGCTTTGCGCTGTTTTAAAAGAAATTCAAGCAGAACTTCTGAAGGCTAATGCAGTGATTGATGAATATGTGGCCAAATTGTAAAGAGAGAATGAGACAACATTATTTGACTACTCTGATGGCATTGCCCATCTGGAGAATAACAACAGAAGCCTGCAGGAATGGGTCCTATCTTTAGAAGCCAAAGGTGAGCAAATAAGAAAGAATCAGGTTGATGAAGAGGATAAAGCAGAGCATTAATATCTTTGGATTTTTGGGTACCTAGAGAGGATGGAGAACACCATTTGTGTTCATCTTGTATAGGTTCATGTACTGAGATGGTCTGAGCTGCCAGAAAGTGAGATATGGATTGAGCGGACCCACGGTATTTATCAGCCAGTGCTAAAGTATGGGAATAGAATGCCA
Source organism: Protopterus annectens (assembly GCF_019279795.1). Lineage (NCBI taxonomy): Eukaryota > Metazoa > Chordata > Ceratodontiformes > Protopteridae > Protopterus > Protopterus annectens. The sequence continues at coordinate 46,065,949 of NC_056726.1, read as the reverse complement.
GGTTGTCATAATTTACAAAAGCAGCAGGTGCTGCAAACATCAGGTGGCCTGAAACGGAATGCATAGTGCAGAAATATGACAGTTTTCATTGAGCAGCATTGTTCTGCATGTAAAAGGCAATGGGTGACATGTTTTCTACTGGCTCTAAGGGAATGTAGGTGTAAGGAATGTAGGTGCAAGGAATGTAGGTGTTAGGGACTTTGCTCAGTTTGCAATATCCGGCATTTTTAAAGTATTTTTACCTTAGAAGGATCAAGACCTACATGGACTCCCAGGTACAAATCAGGCAAGCGACTTTCAAAGGCCCCTATCAAGAACAGGATGAGCAGCATGCTGACCAGAAATGATAGCACATTCTGGAAGAAGGATTGAAATGCTCAGCTCAACCAGGCCTTCAGTAAGCTCCCTTTCCAATTTTTAAAGCTACATCTGCTAAAAAATGTGAACTGGGACTAGGCTTTGTGCTATAATGACTGTCTAAGGACATTGTTGGTGCTGAAAGCTGGCCATGTGCAAGGTGAGATGGAAATTCTAATTCACTGTTGCAGGGTATTGTTATGAGATGAAATGAGTGACAAATGATGATAGACACCTACCCGTGGTGAAGAAAATCTTATCATGCAGTACAGAGTTGTGTTTATTTGAAAAAATAGAAAAAATGTATTTGACTTTTTTATTAGAGGGGATGTTAATGAATATAGCATGAAATTAATTTGTCCTACGAATGGCGTAATACTTATGGCAGGTTAAAATTTGTTAGGTATGAGATATCTGATACACTTACTAGCAATAATTTCTACAACAGTACAGATTTCAAGGAAAACTTTAAAAATTGATTCTGAAAGGGGAATGGGATACAGGGGAATAGAAGCTAATAGAACAATGCTTTCTTTAAAGTGGATTCTAAAGGTATGTTGCTCACACCTTTCAACTTTACAGATTTGTGCAGAATGTCCAGATTTATGTCTCATATTTTTGGTCCATTTTACATAAAATTATAGTTTTCTGGGAAATCAGTGGCAAATCATTAATGATTGAAGTTAGAAAATAATGACAGACATTTGAGTTTCAGACTTCATACCCTCCAGAAAATTCATGCTGTTGAAAATTTTATTGCCTTTCTAAGTTTGTAAGAGCAATATTTAGAAATTGCCCCTATTTTTGGGCCCTTGTCCCCCTTTTATTTATGTTTTTTTCCAGATTTCTTTCTCTAAGAAGTTGAGAGGTATGATGTTGCTTATTATAGAATAAATGATATTTTAACAAAGGTGTTTAAAAATAATAATCATCCCTACATGATGTACATGAAACACCTGTAAATATGTTTTTGGTGATAAATGGCAAGGGTTTTCAATAAGGGTATGTTAAAGATCCCCCATGACATAAACATCTTACAAGAAGGTCTAACACATTTAAGTATATTTATCATGAAGAACCTTGATGTGTATTACCTTTAATTAGTTAAATACATGCCTGCTCTGTGATTGAAAGTCTCTGTGAAATAGTCCGTGCACTCTAAGTAGTGTTAACTAAGTTGGCCACTGCTCCCTTTTGGAAAATCAGAAAGGGCACTTACCAAACTTATTTACGAGCATACCTATAACATTAGGAAAAATAATTTAAACAGTGCACTGTATAGAAACCTACATATGGAACCAACCCACCCTGGTTTTCTTTTTGGTATTTTGGAACAAGTTCATGTAGACCCAAGAGGTGTGGATTGGGAGAATTGGCTTTGTTGTAGGGAGACTTACTGGCAACTAAAATTAAATGCAACCCAACCTCCAGGATTAAATAATCATATTTCCATTAAACCTTATTTGGTTTGGAGGTCTGAGAAGTTTTGATGTATTTCCAACAAGTGGGTTGTTCCCAGTGAATTTTGTGGCATTTAAAGTGGGCGGCAATTTTTAGTAATATGTTCATATGCTTATTTTTAGAAATTTAGTTTTTAAAAGTTTTTTTTATATGTATTTGCATTGATGTTTATGAAAGGTTTTTATTGTACACTTTGTGAATATTTTATAATGCAACTGTGGATAGTGTATGTACAGCTTTAAATGTTTTGGCGCACTTTTATACCTAGGGGAAGTTAAATAGGAGGGGCATTATGTGTTCTTTGTACTTGAAAAAGCCCTGCATTTGAGTCAGGATGAAAGCGCTTGTGGTGAATTTTGGATTAAAATAGACTATTTCACAACCATCTTCCTGTGTCGCCTGGACCGTTTTTGTTGGATTTTTTTAGTACTGTATATACGGTCATTCCACTAGTTTTAATTCACTGCCCCCTTTTGCTTGACCAGTAAGTTATACTCATATGCCAGTTATTTAGTCTCAAGAATGACAGACGACCTGCTTTACTTGCATATCTTTGTTAATTGCTTTGTTCTGGCTATAATTGTTAAATGTTATTAGATTTACTAGGAAAACTTTTTATGACAAGAGCATTGTTAGTATCAGATTCTGTTGTAGTTACTCCTACTACGTAAAAAATAAAAAAGCAAAACAATGTCCCTTTTTACTTCTTGGGAATCTTCCACTGACAGGTTTTATCACAGAGGACTAGGACTTTTTCTAATTTAATACCACTATTACCTGGCAGAAAGATACTAATAAAAGCACAGTATTTTAGGACAGTAATGTCAGATTTAGGTGCAACTTCATGAATGAGACTTTGTGAGTGGTCATAACTTTTCTGCAACTATACAGAAATTGTGACACATAATTGTTTAGGCACATTTTTCCAGACTTTTGACTTATCCGATTGGTAGTTTGAATGTGCTGGTAGTATAGGACTTCCTGTTCACAAAGGCTGGCCTTAGGTCAGCTAGTGCCCTCGGTGAAAAGGCTCCATGTTGCCCCTCCTCCCCCAACTGCCCACACACCCCCTCCCTCACACACATCATCCCGTGCCTCTCCAGTCTGGCCTAACCACACTGTCCAGATTACTTTTTTCTTCCTTTTTTCACAGGTTGTCCTACTCTACATTTTCCCTGTATTTATTCATTCATTCAAGACATTTTAACTAGACAAGGCTGCTTGCTGATAACTGTGTGCACTTTACATTTTTTTTTTAATTTTTTCATTCAATGACAGCCAGGTCAAAAATCATGATTAAAGACTTGTATTCAGTCTTACTCTTCAACTTCGTTTTCATCCTGCATCCTTTCAGCAAAGCCTGACCAAGACTACACTGTAATAACTGTGGTATAAATAAATGCATTAAGCCAAGGGTCTGGGGGCTGCTAGACCTCAAGAATCCATGGGGGTTCTAGATGCTCTGAGGTGTATTTTACAGTTATTTTGAGTAACCTTTTCAACCACTGATGGCCTGAACAAAAAACTCGATTAAGGGAAGAAACTTCATGTTGCTCTTTAACTTTGTTTTTCCATGAATCCTTCCAGCACAGACTAACTGTCCAGAAGCCATGGGGTTATAGATGCTCTAGAGAGCATTTTAGAGTTTTACAACCTTTTCATTCAATGATGTTCTGAACAAAAGTCATACAAAAACAAATGCAAACATACTTTTTTATTTCAAGGAAGAAATGAGTTGTATTCAAGGCTTAATGCTCAGAGCTAACCAAATAATAGTGTGCAATAAATATAGAAGACAAATATTTGTGATGATACATAAATCACATCTGGAAATAGTACCTGCATCCCTACACCACCTTAAAAAGATAGGTAGGATCTGTGCATCCTCATCTGGTGTTAAACTGGGATGAAAATTAAGGGACAAATGACTACAATCATATATGACATTTAATGGTTAATGCATTTGTAAGAACTCCTTCCAGCACTGTGAGATTTGCATTAGTGATAAGACTGTTCTGATTATTTAACTGCACTGTTTAGTACACTAACCTGTACTCACTGGCACATTAGTAACATAACTTAACAGGTGTAAGTAATTACTTCTCCATCACAGCTATAGTTTTACAGAACACTCATCTGAAAACAATTTAAGAAGCACACCATAGTTGCTATTCTACCAGTCAAAAAGCTACATCAAAAACACATGAATCTTTCTGCACACTGTTTAGGAATATGTCTGACCTCAATGTCAGTTGACAAATGTACCCAAAAGTCCACAGATACACAATCATAGTTCACTCTGAGAAAATATATATGTACACATCTTAATGACTGTATCAGTATACATATATATATATATATCTTTCAGCATATACATATACAGTTCTTAATCTTTAAGTCATTATATCTATATGAAGTCGTCTGAGTTAGTATGTTAGTATACATACAATATATGCTTTGTATTGGCACAAATACACATTATGTACACATAGAAATATATATATATATATATATATATATATATATATATATATATATATATATATATATATCAAATCATATACACACATACACACACACACACACACACACACACACACACACACACACACACACACACACACACACACACACACACACACACACACACACACACACACACACACACACACACACACACACACACACACACACACACACACTAGTACTCATTGTGTTCTCACTTGCACTGGGTTTTGTTATTACATGACAGTATAATTTTATTGCATGCATGCTTGACTATACAAAGAAATGATGGCCTGCATGAATGTAGTTAAAGCATTTTGTCACAGTTGTCTAACTTTCCTTTTGCACAACTGTATGTGCTGTAGGAAGCACAAATTACAATCTCTATTCTAATGGTAAATATTTTTTTCACATCCACACAAAAAAAGAAAAAAACTAAAAAACAAAAGCCCTTTAAACTTTGTTTTTCCTGTGCTGATGCCAGTAAGCAGTAGGGGAGATCTTTAGCCTCAGTGATTTCAACTTGGGGAAAACATAGGATCTGTCCATAGACCTTAATGGACTCTTGCTGTGCATAAGCAGATACACATCCCTTAAAATCTATGGAGCCGTGCCTGACATGACAAATAAATTTATTTGGGCCATCATTTAAAAAAATAAAGTTTGTGAAACTTTTTATTGCAAAAATTACCCACATAAATACCATTAGACTCTGGAAAATGCATTGTGGAACTTAACTCATATGTCACGATGCAATACATACGTGTAACAAAATACCTTAATAAGATGAAATAACGTACCGTGAGATCAGGCTTGAAAGGATAGTTCACATAACCTCATCTCTGAAACATCACCCCCGACCCCATAATCATGTGATGGCAAAACCTTCTAATAGGATTATATACAAGGATTAGTGCATGTGCAGCCAGAGGGCAGGCAATTGGGAGGCATCAAAAGAAAAGGGAGGAGCAGTTTACATTACAGTACTAATCACAAAGCAGTTTACATTACAGTACCAATCACAAAGCAGTTTACATTACAGTACTAATTACAAAGCAGTTTACATTATAGTACTAATCACAAAGCAGTTTAAATTACAGTACCAATCACAAAGCGGTTTACATTATAGTACTAATCACAAAGCAGTTTGCATTACAGTACCAATTACAAAGCAGTTTACATTACTGTACCAATCACAAAGCAGTTTACTTTATAGTACTAATCACAAAGCAGTTTACAGTACAGTACCAATCACAAAGCAGTTTACATTACAGTAGCAATCACAAAGTAGTTTATATTACAATACTAATCACAAAGTTTTTCTTGTAGACTACTGTGCTGCAGCATCTTGGATGTGTTAGACACCTCACATATAAGTACTGTGAGCATACAACACTGCATAAACAAGACTGTAACAATTTCTATAAAAGAACATTCATTAATTATGCAGTACAGCCACTATTTAGATATCTTAGTAAATATGTACCCCTAAGGTGTGAAACCTAATAAATACTCAACCTGAATTTCTGAAAAGGATTGGAGTAACACAACCACAGTTATCATGCATGGCAGATGAAAAGATTTTGCAAAAATCTGGACTCCTCAGTGAATGAATGTGGTTGCCTGCTGACCAAAAGACAAATGGAAAAGGGGTGTTACTGAAAGCCATTGGCTGTTATGTCACAGACACTGATCTATGAAATGTAAAGGTGTTCTAACAGCAGCAGCATCAGATGAAGTGAGATACCTCCAGATACACATACACACCTGTAAAGTAGTGATAGCCATAAAACATATACACATATTATTGTAAGTAAATTGCAAATCACACATGTAGAACTGCATGGAGATGTTCTCAGTGTATTATCTGTTACAGTACAAAAATATTAAATATATAAATATATATATATATATATATATATATATATATATATATATATATATACACACATACACATATACATATGTACATATCCATATCTGGATACATATACATCTATAATTGATTGTAACATTCTAAAACAAAGCCCTCTTGACACCATTATACTATTGGCTTAGACTCCTCAACCATATTTACGTATTTTAGCTGTAAACTTGATGAACTGCCATTTGGGAAAGATAAGATGTGGTGCAGTCTACAGCAATATATTACAGCACAGCTTCTCATAACACAATTAATAAAATGCTATGCGAATGTCTCCAAAGTTATGTAGAGAATAGATCTTAACTGTGTTCGATAAGCAGGTAGCTCTGTCTCCCAGTTGTAGCACCCCTTCATTGTTTCTCAACTCCAGTACCCTAGTTTTCTGATGAAATCTCCACTGCATGTTTGTTTCAGTGAATCTTACCAAACTGTGATGCACTAACTGTCTGTCTTGCTGTTTCTTTCCAAATGACATGCCAAACTTTTAAGACCATGCCGATGGTCTTCCCGTTTCTGAACTGATTTACACCATCTGCAGGGCTGACTCTTCTTTTGCCCTATACTCCTTGTTTATCTTTGTAAAGTGCATGAGAATGGCTAGCTTGGAATTTCTTCTACATCAAAGAATTCCTCTAATAACCTATGAAGGAAACATTATTTTATGACTTATGAAGGAAAAATTATTTTATGCTTAATGACACATCTGCAAAATATCAATCAAACCACTAACTTCTGTCCCAGCTTTTGTACTGTATAAGCTATGTGAGGCTTGCTCCTAACAAATTATGTAAATGGACTGACAAGTGCACCTTTGGAGATTAGGGTTCAGTTTATAAACGTGTATATCAAGTTCAGTAACATCTGATCTAGAGCCTGACAACTCAAACAAGCACTAGACAGCCTTGATAATAACAAGGCTGCTTGGATTTTAGATGGCTTGTTTTAAATTCTTCAGAATGATGTGCTTAATGTCTTTGCTGTAATTTGTCAGCAAAGATGGAAAGCACAGAGGTGGCTATTGGACTGGAAAATGTCAGTTCATCTTTTGATAACAAAAAAGGATAGTGCTGAAGTGTGTTTAAATTAAACAGCTGCAATCGTTTTACATGCTAGCAAGGTGATACTAAGATCCTTCAAACCAGACTCCAGCAAAATATAACCTCAGAATTGCAAGAGATGTACAGATTGCCTGCATACAAAGCAGAAGCACTGGAGATCAAATTGCAAATATCTGATAGGAGTACCTGAAAATAAAAAGCAGCTGGTCCAAGACTGTGCATGCACATGTGTGTTGGGGGGTGGGGAGTGCAAGAAGGCTAGCTTAATTTACTTACTTAAATTTGTTGACACTAATCATAATGGACCTATTTCAGGCCCTACCCAAGTACCAAAATATAAAAAATACACAAAAATAAATGAATGAATAAATACATAAAGGTAAATAAATAAATGTAAACTTAAATGTAGTATACATTTAAATAATATCTAAAGCCCTTACTCCCCCTATTATCTCTAACGATCATTTAATAAGTGAAAACCAAGACCAAACATACTTCCTCCATGGGACCTGATAAGATATATGGGTATAAATTAATAGCATTAAGCATGTCCCTGCAGGTTCAGTCAAACTGTTTATCATAAGTTTATTAGTTTGTCCCTGGTGAGCGGCACACAGCAACTGCTTTGTCCCTCCATAAAGGTGGCCTTTCAATAGACCCACATAAATACAGATCTGTCTCAAACGTTTGCTAATGAAGTGCTGAATTCCCAATATAATCATAAATGCTAACACAAAAGATAATACATTAAATTAATTTGCACATATATGTCTGATAGGTTTCTGCACCAAACTCTGCAGTACTTCTTCCCCACTCCAGACCTCGTGTACTAACTATAAGGTTGCAGCATCTGGAGGTAATTGAAAAAAATAGATTTTTGAAAGAAAATTAACTTTCTTTTACTTTGATTGGGAGGAGGAGGGCAGAGCCCCTACATGACAGATACAACCTTCTTCTAACTTTGTTATTTCAGTCTTTCTGACAGTGTGCTCTCACAGTTTCAAACATCTCTAACTGCAGTGTTTCATTTGCATACAGTAAGACATGACTCACCTGTAACTATGTTCCCTCATTTAAATGCTGTTTCCTAAGCATTCCGTCTTATTGTTTGTATTTCTAACATTATAAATTGTCGCTTGTCTAATCAAGATGTAGTAGAAGAGACTTTGTGGATTCTGTTGAAGCAACTTTATTATGAGCAAACATATCAGGATTGAGGCTTAATAACTGTATCTTAGATAAACTTATATCATATATTAAATCATTACTCCCTCTCTGTCTTAGACACTGCAACCTTAGTAAACTCTAGTATTTTCTTCTTTTAAGGTCCCCCACTTTATTAATGCCTTTTTGTTGAATTTCATCTTGCTTCAAATCCACAACTTTTTAATTTACCACTCCATTCCATCACTGAGCCTTCCTCTTCCATTTCTACTAAAATGCATCCTGTCAGCAGGGTAAGTTCCTTTTTCATTATAAGTACACCCTTTAAAATATATTCATTAAAATGAGATCAGACAGTATCTTAACAAAGTTATAGTTACACAGGTGTCATCACAGCTCATTTTGTGATCTCCTGAACCTTACTGTCATGTAATATAATCCTTTGTAATTCATTAGTGCTTCCATGAAGTATGACATATTAATAAGCCAACCCTTACTGTAATATAAGCATCGCCAGTTCATTCTAACTGGCATGTTTTATAGCCACATTAAATTTGCCTTAAATGCTTTACCTCTACATCTAATCACCCTTAAAATTAATAACAGAGTCCAACCATCACCAGATTCACAATTTTTTAAACTGCAGTTCATTATACCCCCTAAATATTTTTTAATTGATTTTACATGTACCAAATATCCAGCATCACCCCCTCAATGTCACTAACTCCCAAAAAAGCTGCTCCTGCAACAAAAGTTCCCAAATTCCTATCTTTCAAATGAATTTTCATCTGCCCTTTTGCACTATTATAAGATAAATCATACTCCATTATCCATCTGCATTTTAACAGCAAATGGCAAGTTTGTTTTACCTATAGAATAACTGGTTTTCACATTACGTATTTTACACATGATTGCACTCAGTCACTATCAAGACTCCAAATCTTTCCCCCATTTCTGTCCCTTATCATTGCTACTGTTCTCCAAAACCTTTATTTGCACGCTGTCGTCTAGCATGTAACGACAATCTTATATTTAATGTAGGCCTAGTTAACATTTCCACATTTTCTAGTTCCATCGCTGCTGCTGGTTTTAAGCCCTTCCCATTATGCTACTGCAGTAAAATTCCAACTGACATGACCAAACATTACTACTGACACTAATGACCAGGATTTTAAAATTCAAACCACCAGTGTCTGACATCAGAAATGTCCCAAAAGTTTACATTTCCAGCTTTATACTGATCATTCTGCAATCTACTTCATCGTTAAAAAAAAAAAAAAAAAAAAAAAAAAAAAAAAAAATCATACATTTGCTCATTTGCAAACTTAAACACCATCTTCCATCATCAAAACGCTATAATTACTTATTTTCATTAAATGACTCTGAAACTAATGTGTACTTTAAACATCATTCATTAAACCGATTTTCAGAAATGGTCTTAAAGCCATCTTTCTGCTCTGATAGCAGGCATGCATTAACTATGCTAGAGGACCAGGACATTGGCATGTGCTTGTTGCTCCCCCCCACCTTACCTCTGTCAAAGAATGTAGTAACACAAGTGGTAACAACAAGTCACCTTTGAAAGAATAACAACGAAGAAGACCAACAGATGAGAATCCCGATGCTGAGAACACTGACATGTTAAGGTAAGTGTGCGATAGGGATGGACGTTAGGGTCAGGGTGTGGGTAAAGTAAGTGTATGATAGTGACAGATGTTAGGGTAGGGTGTGGGTCAGGTAAGTGTGCAATAGTGACAGACTTTAGGTTTAGGGGCAGGTTAAGTGAGTTAGGGTTAGGGTGCGGGTAAGGGACAGATTAAGTGAGTTAGGGTTAGGGTGCAGATAAGGTAAGTGTGCGATAGTGGCGGACCTTAGGGTTAGGGTTTGGGTTAAGGTTAGTGCATAGATAGATGTGTATGTAAGGTTTAGTGTAGGTTTGTAAGGTTTTTGGTGTGCTTGTGTTGTGTGTGTGTGTGTGTTTTTTGGGAAAGGTATTTGTTTTGTTGATTGTCAGGATTTTGGTTTGTCGGGCATGTGAAGTTTCGTGTTTTTGAACTTTCTTTTTTTGTAGTTTTTTTGTGTAGGTTATTTCGTTGTCGGTGTTTTGGCGTGTCGGTGTTATCAGGTAGACCCATTTGCATTCGTCCATCTACCTGCTTAACTGAATAAACTATTGGAAACTTCAACAAGGTGTCTTTATTCCTCCCACAGGGAGGGTATCAGAGAGTGAATCCCTTAGATCTGCTAGCTAAAGTGATTTTATCTGTACTAATCCTTTACACTCTGTTTCTCATTTGTTAAAGTGCAGAGTGTCTCGTATATAAAACTAGTTACAAAGATCGGGTCTAACTGTATTTTAAATGGAAGGCTTCTGAAAAGGAAAGGAAAGAAAGGATTTTATCTACATCAAATTCCACCCCTTGTACTGCCCCATTCATCCCGCCAATTACCTACACGCTATAGCAAATACATGCAGATGTCCTTGCTTTCACTCATTTATTCAGTGTAAATTTATGAAAGATCTTTCAAAATGAAACTATTGTTCACACAGAGTGCTTAAAGTTTTCAAATATTATTGTAACGGTGCATGCAGCTGTTGGAGCCGAACTCTTATTAAAAAAAAAAAAAAACAAAAGCCAGTAAAGTAGAAGACTGTTGGAAGGTGGGTGTTTGCCTTACAAACACAAGTACTAATCTATGAACAGAACTGCAAGCAATGAAACAGTTCATTCATCCTTTCATTCAATGTATTATGAATGAAAGCATGAATGATTTTTGTTAAAATAAGCTGTGCCCATTAGCTGGGCGAACCATCTGCATGCAGCACTTGGCTTGTAAGCAGAGATGAGTGGTGACCAGCAGTCTGCCACTGATTGTATGATATGCATCCGAAAAAATGTAAACATGTTTCCTGTGGCAGTCTAATAAAACAGAGGTTGCTTTGATATGCAAGGAAAAGAAATTAAATGCAATACTCTACAACTGGTGTGATATTACAACGAATCTTGAGCATTGGCAGTGCAGTATCTTACATTTCTTTGATAAATGATTCTAGAAAATGCCAAAATAATGGGGGGGGGATACAGAAATATATTATTCTAATGCACTTAAAGAGTTAATCAATCTACAACAATTTACAAATAAAATAAATCTCCATCTGCTCTTTTATGCCACCATAAGAAGAACAAGAAATGTAAAACTTTAAACACTTAGCATTACTGTCTGACTGTAATCCTCTGTAATTTACCTAAAAACAAAGCCATTATGAGGGACAGAGTAGAAATGAGACAAAATCAGGGACATACTGAAAAATCAAGTACAGTTTAAAGAGTTATGATAATTAAATATCAAAATGTACACTTACACATGGCAAAAAGCAATGGTGCATGTGACTTAGAGATCCACACTTGCTATGTCATCCAAAGAAATACAAGCATCTAGGAACTGCAGTCTTAAAGTGGTTCCTAAACTTATGAAGGGCTATTCATTTATGCAGAAGGGTTGGGTCAGAGCATTGCACAAGCATATTAAAGAACACATGTGTCTACTGTGAACAGAATGCAGAAAGAAAGAGTGTTGTGATCATTACAAGGCATGGCAATGTAACAATTACTACACTGTAAGAAATGCAGCTTGAAAGAAGTGGCTTTTACCACTGCAGCCATTGTAGTGAAACCAGCAAAAATCAATTGAAATGTTTTATTTCCTTTCTTAGTAATGGTCAACATCAAATGGCAGGAACAAAAAATGCGTTCAAATATGGTATGTTTATGCAATACTGTAGAGCTGAGATGTATTGGTAGATTAAATAGAGAAATGCCCCTGTCTGAATGGCAGCTTAGGTGATCACCTAGTTCACTTATGTGCAAGGCTGGCCATGCTTGGTCTCAGCTACAAGACTACCCATAGCTAGCTGAGTAAGTAACTGAGTTTTTAGTTAGTTCATAGGAGAAAGTCCAGCACAATGATATATTCTGTCTAATCTGAAAAAATCAGACCAAATAACAGGGAAGCTGCCCTGGTATTTGCCCATTTTCCTGTGTGCAGTTTCTCAGTGAATTCTGCTACTCAGCTGGAGCTTTTCATTACTATATTAAAGTGTGCTGTGAGATTTCCTCATGTAACAGCAGAGCACTATGAGAATTTTATCTGTCCTTCATTTCCTATGACTGGGTGCATGAAAAATTGAGCAACTGTCAGTGTATCAGGCGTGAGATGTTGCAAATAGTAGTGTGTAATACAATACACCATTGGTCAACACTACTGGAGCAAGCATGTCTGGAACCAAGCAGTTGTGTGCAGTATATCAAAATATGGACCAACATCCCCAAGACAAGCTGACAACATGATAGATGAACGGCGGCATACACATCAGCCAACAGCATACTGTTGGCTTTATTGGCAAGGATCTCATAACCATTTAAGTAATTCACTGCAGAAGTTGACATGGTGACATTCTTATATATCACAGAAGTTACATACTCAGAACTAAAAAAGGCCAGAATATGAATCATTGGCAACAGACATTCTGTGACGTCCCACTACTTTTCTTCATTTCAGAAGCTTACATTGCTGCCATTGTGCACGTGAAGATAAACGTGAAGATCTTTTTTCATCTCTGAAGTAGAAGTCCAATAACAGGAATTTAAGTTAAAATGATATATTTCACAGTGGTAACATTGTGAATCTCAATATTGTGCGTTAAATGCAGGTTAGTTGCTAAATCAAGCTTTCAAGTGTAACTCATAAAATAGGGCAGGGGAACTATATATATATCAGTGTAAGAAACCGTGGTTCACAGATAAAATGTGCTGACAAACACTTGCTGTCAAATAAATGCAGCTCCTGCTCCTAAAGTGAAACAATGTTCATTTTAATGGTAAAATGTTAACAAACAAGGTTAAATTTCAGAATAAAACCTTTAATCATTTTATGGGCCTTTTTTCTTTAAAAATGACTGTGCTTTTCCATGAAATTTATTAAAGTTCCTAGTGTGACACACCTATTTGCTATTCCGGGACGTTCTAGCCATGACAAGATAAGAACTCATTATTGGCTAATTTGCATGTTTCATGAATCAGAATTATTACTGTGACAAGCAGACCTTTATCTGAATCCAAGATCAGGACCCCTGGGCCCAATTACCAAGACCATCAAATCCACACATTCTGGATCTGTACTGCACTGGATCATTCTAATATGTGTCAGGCCTTGTTATCTATTCAACATGTGATCTCCTACTAACATTGCTTTGAATTCCTTTCTTTTCCAGATTATGATGCTAATGCCTCTTCCATCTCCTCACCAAGTCCTATGCATAACCCAGCACAAAACTGAATGTCAGTTGATCCCTTGATTTTGCGTTCACTGCTGATGTTTGTTTCAAGGTCAACAACATTGTCAAGTTGGAAACCACTGCCTTTGATCTCACCAAACTGATGTTGACAGAGCTGTCAGCACCAATCATTTTGACTTTGAGATCTCAGTGAAAGGGATCCCTTGATATCAATGTTAACAAGTGAGATGTTAGGGCTGGGGCCACTTCTGACTTCATCTGTTCCAGCCATCTCATGTCCAGACTCAGACTTCAGAATCTCATCATCAATACGCTTGATATTAACCTTGACCTCAATGACCTCCAACTATGTGATTTGAGGCAGCCCAAACATTAGACAGTGGATTACAAATCGATCAACTTGATTGGACTCACTGTTGCTGCCTCCGCAGATGATGCAGGCTTCTCTACATGGACTCTTTATGACATTTATCTTGACTCTATCTACTGTGGAGTGTGTGAAGCATGAGATATGTGTATGTGTGACTCCACTCAGTTAAGTGCCATCGGTTAGATGATTCTATCAGTTTTGGGAGACATATGTCTTACTCCCCTGCAGGGGGTCTGGGGGCTTGCCCCTATGTTAAACATGGTGGGTGTCTATGCAGCATAGATTGAGTGAGAGTGGTAGCATGCTTAAGTTTAAGATAGTGAGAGGGTTAGTTTCAATGTTCAAGGCTGTATTTGTGGAGATGCTTGTCTGTGTATTTTTTTTTTTCATTTAATTAAAGCTCAGCTTATATGCAATTGAGATTTAGAACCACATCCCAATGGGTGATGCAGTGTAATTTCTGTAAAATGCCTTCCTTTGCCTCAAAACCAAAACCCCAAAGCACTAGGTTTGAGACCTGTTAGGCCTTTACATTTTTTAGTTATACAAAGAAGACTACCCATTTAAGTAAACCTATCCTAACTGCATGGCAAGTCACATAAGGCATAACGTTTTTTTTTTTTTTTTTTTAAAGACAGAATTCCGTGGCTGCTTCAGAGGAAGCCCTGCTTTCATGAGCATGGGAAGTCCATTCTAAAACTGAAAAAATCTGTCAACATATCCTACCCTGATTAGACTGCAACTCAAATGTATAAGTTAGCCTCAACAGTAATTTCCTCTTGATCTCTGTTTCTCACTTTCCCCTCTGTCTCCCTCTAACTTACACATATATATATATATATATATATATATATATATATATATACATATATATATATCTATATATATATCTATATATATCTATCTATCTATCTATATATATATATATATATATATATATATATCTATCTATATATCTATCTATCTATCTATATATATATATATATATATATATATATATATATATGTCATATGATCATGTTTCTATTAGACCAAAAAACAATGAGCCAGCAAACTATGAAACTGAACTTATTTAATAATTAATGCAGCATCAAAACAAATACCCAGACCGGTTTTGGCTGGTAAAAGACACAGCCTTCATCAGTGTGAGTTCAGTTTCACAGTTTGCTGGCTCATTGTTTTTCTGGTGTAGCTGATATTGTGGAGCCATGCAATTGCCTTTCGGGCAGGAAGATCTTTTTTGCTGTTACACGTTTCTACGAGCTCAAACTTCAGAAACTCGAGACCAGTACATCAAAAATGAAGGGGACTGCAAAATGACTAAACTGAGTTTCAGAAGTCCGCAATCACAAAGCTCAAAACTTACAAGATAGAGTCAGAAAATAATGCAATATGGTCATACAAATATGTGTAGTTCTGAAATGCGTCAGTGCATTCTAGTTTTAAAGTTGTAGTTGTACCCCACATGTGTAGATAGTAAAGACCACTACTAATAATACAGAAAACAATTCGCTACACTAAACCTTGATATTAAATATATGACATGGATGTTTTGAACAGTGACTGCCATATTAACTAATCATGGTTAGTCAAGTTACATTGATGTACAGATTAGCAGTACTAGTATAAATAGTATCACAATACATGTTTGTGTATGTAAATTGTATTTATTTATGTATCATTTGTTTACTGGGAAAGTCGGACTTGGAACGAGTCAATTTTCAGCAGAGGTCTGGGGAGAAATGTTACCTCTAGTAGTATGCATACTCAGTATCTGGCATATAGTGAATGCAGTAGCTGCATAATCCCTTACTGCATTCATTAATTTAATTTTTAACAACCGTTACAACAGTTTCTTCCACTCAAAATGCTCCTTGTAGTATTCTTTGAAAAGTAAGGTATAAAAACAGACTGAGTGACATGATGTGCAGTAGGGTATATGTCCAAGCATTGGGAGATGCATAGCAGCATGAGGCCAGCTCTGCAGGAAGGTCTGTACACATATAATTTCATATGTCAGTGCATATATGATCTGCTACATAGCTGTGAATTAACAGTGGGAATTCAATATGTATTCAAAGTTGCAGCTATTGAGAACATTAAAGCAAACAGTAAATGGTGCTGTGTCCAAATGTTGCCTTTTCCACTTTGCACAAAATCTCTGTAAGAAATTTCAAAATTTAGGATTATCAAAGTTGCATGGCAAGTCTGTAACCTTACAACTATCAGTAAAGACATTAGTTGCACCATTTTTGAGGGAAATAAATGTTCTACCTGATTTATGCAGTTGAAAGACTCATTCCTTGTGGAAGATAAATACCTTTTATAGTACAGACTGGTATGTTATTAGTAAACACAGAAAGTTTCACATGAGAATTAGTAAATCTCCGTATTTTCCACAACTCTTTCCTGTAGAATTTTGGAATATATCTGTATTAACTCAATTATGTTTGCCAAGCACCCTGAGATGTCTATGTGGCCTACTAGGAAGGAGAGAGTCTGATTTAGCATCTGTTATGACTGTGTTAACCTGAGAGCAGAAGAGAATGGATGAATTAAGAACTTATGCAGTCTCAGTAGCTGAACAGTTATCACACTTGTCTTTAGTGCAGTAGGTTTTAGGTTCTATTCCCACACCAGATATTTGTACTTATTTTCCAATACTGACACTGCAGTACAGTATAAAGGAGGTACTGCACTCCTGAGTGTACCATCCTTTGTATGAGATGTTAAACCAAGGCCCCACCTGCCAGACTTGGTGGTAGTTCAGATGGGTGTAAAAGATCCCATGGCATTTATGAAAGAGAATAGGGGAAGTTCCCCAGTACCTTGCTACATTTTTACATATGAACCTATAGAAAATTCACCCCGGGGATCACTTCTGAGGCTCTGCTCGACAGGGGTGTTGGGGGCCTGACTCATTTACAGACTGTCTCTGTCCATAAGGGATACAGGCAGTACCACAGGAGTGAATTTACAGTTCCTCATCCATTTATTCAAATTCTTTTTGAAGAGAGTGAGGAAGAGGCTTTGTTTTATGAAGTTTATTCCATAGATGAGGTAGCCTTTGGGATAGAAATCTGTCTCTCTAGCAAGCTCTGTTAAAGTCACAAATTTGGTTCAGGTCCATGGAATATTTGACCCTCATATAATAACCAAGTACTTTTTTGTAGCTTAAGCTTCAGGGATTCTTCCAACAGTACAAAAAGCAGTATAACATCTAATACTGACATTCCATAAAGATGTGTAATGTAAGATTATAGTTATGCAATCAAACACGAATAAATGAAAGAACAAACTCAGGTTTTGTATATGTTACGGCACCAAGAACAATATTATGTATTTTAACAGGCAAGAAGAAAAATAATACACAGAAAACACATTTATAAATCCTGCAATGTGCACTAAACATCTGAGGATTCTTTAAGAACATTTGGTATTTCTTTTAAGAGTTACAAGTATTTTTTAGTAAACTTTGTCCTTTCTTTGAATTACAATGAATCACTCTTTAACCATAAAGAGAGAATGGAAGTGATTACCTATGAAAAAGTAGTGGGTAGCAGAGCTAATGAAGAAAAGGTTCATGTACCAGTTTAACAAGCAGAAAAATGTAACCAAATAAATGAAACCTATCATGGCACATTAACAGACTGAGAGCAAAAGTGCAGATGGAAAGAAGGACTCCCAGGAGATGAGATTCTTTTCACTGACAAAATTGAAAACAGCCTTAAACTCCTTTTTGAGTTTTTGTCAACCCTTAAGGTCCTGACAGTAACAGAGAAGAGTCAAAGTCCATGTAACAGAGGATCTACAGAAGCACCATAGACAGAATGATACTATATTGTTAACTTATGCGGGGAGGGGGGGGGGGCATACATTACTGAATAAGGTACTAGGATATAAGATCAAAGCTGGTGTCCTAAAATTATGTCATTGTTGTGTCATCTAAATTTGACATGCACAGAAGTTACCACAGGACATGTCTTCATATGCAGCATCATGGTCCTACTGAATGTGGTGTCAACAGCATGATTAGTCCAGATTTCTGATGAAGGAAAGGTTAGTCTAAGGATTTGGGAACTGTTTTAAGAATATACCTGTTTGAATACTAAGGATTTAGAGTTGTGTACATATTAGAATGGAGTATGGTGTGTACTGCTTACTCTAGTCTAGAAGTTTGCCGCATCATGGTGTAAAGCAAGGCAGGACAATGAAAGATGTAAATTAGGAACTCTCCCTATTTGAAATATGTCGACTATGAACAGTAAACCTGATGTGGATAATTGAGATGAGGGATTAACATATGGTTTTCTACTTGGACAGTCCTGTTATTTTAACTTCACTCACATTAAGGTCATCCAATGCCAAATGGCCTCTGAGTACAGAAGTGCAGCTAATTCTACAGACCTTTGGTTTAAGTTCTCTTTCTGTCAAAGTGCATGCTATGTCTAGACACACGTTGCTGGTGTCTTTCATCTGATGATTCAGATGACAAAGGGCTAGCCAGGAAGGGAAGGAAGAAGTCAACAGCTGGTTCACCTGTCCTGTGTGCTGAGGAACTATGCATTTCTTTGACTCTGTAGAAATACTTGAGCACTGCTACTAGCACAAGATAGTTTTTCAAAATGGCAACATGTCCAGTGGGTGGAGGGCACATTCCTGAAAACACAATCAACAATGCATGCTTTGACAGACAAGAATAATGAAAAAAAATAGCTAAGCAGTTGTTACCCCAAAAGCCTAGTATTAATGGGTGGGGCAGCAAAACTAAAAACAAGATCTCCATAATCAAAGCAGCTAAGGGTTAACTTAATATTCTCTTCTTATTAATTGCATTTCCTACATTTCTTTTTTAAGAAAACGCACCAATAGCTCATAGTACTCATGTTCATGTTTTATAGGCTGAATTCCACAGGGACTAGCATGTAGTTTTCTTGCTGGACCCATGGTTGCTTGAACACAACACTCATGCAAATGTAGTAATTTGGTCTGTACATAATAAACTGAGGCAAATCACTGCTAACAATATGCAACATGTTACTGTTGTCTAGGCATCCAGCTCTATTATTAATGTATTTGGGTAAGCACTATGCATTACTACATTAGCTGAAATTATTCACTGTGTTGCCTGTCAGCCATTGCTTTACTTTTTAAATTCAAAAGACAGAGCCAACTAATTATACACTGCTGTTTGTCAAAAGTGAGACTATGCAATAGATGGCTGGGGTCCAGGTCATCAGAATGACTCTGCAGGCTGTAAAGAGGAATGGAAAACGAGATCTTATTGAAACTGGTGTGTATGTGTGTGTGTGTGTGTGTGTGGGGGGGGGGGGTAATTGGTTATGTATTAATTAAGAAAAAAAGGAATCAACTTTATAGAAAAGCACGGAGTGCACTTCTCCGTGATCTATACTTCCATATCACAAACTCATTACGTTTTTACCTTTCTGCACCCCCATCTCCACCTATATATACACTTCATCTTCTACTATGCACATCTCAATCCTGTCTACCCTCCATCTGCTTTCCTTATTCCTCCTACTTACCCTAATATCACCACCCACTCCTTTATCCCCCTTTCATAAAGTCCCTACTTACTCACACACAAATGACTTCTCCTACCCACAGCAGCCTATAATAATCTCTGCCATTATCCAGCCCACAAATGCCCAACTCCCCAAAATAAAAATCTCACCCTCTCACTTACTAACTTCTAAAAACAAAATAAAATATATTAGCTACTATCCACCTACAGCAAAAATCCTAGACTCCCCAACTAGACTACTCATATCTGGAGACATGCACCCAAACCCTGGGCCATCGTCCAACACTAGCTTACTTTCAAATACCTTTTCAAAGCCTGGCCACTTTTCCACAACAAAAAATAAATCTCTTTCAACTCAATTAACACCAGAAGCATCCTTAATAAAGTCAGTCAATTCCATGCATAGATATCTAATCACACCAAAGACATTATTTCAGTGACAGAAACTTGGCTAAAACCTCACAACCTTGACAGTGATTTTCTCCCCCTGGATATAGTATAATATGGCTAGATTGTACAAAGAAAAAGTGTGGTGGAGTTTCTATTATTTATTCCAACTTCCTCATTATCACCCATCCTCCACTATCTATCCCATCCTGCTCACCAGCTGAAATACTAACAGTCAACCTTCCACTCAACAACTCTACTACTATTATCATGGCAGCAATTTGCATTCCATAAGTTGATAATATCCCCATGCTGGAAAGCATTTTCTCCTATTTCACTAAAAACATTCAAAATGAAACTATCATTCTTGCGGACATCAATATTATTTGGTTAACCCTTAACATCCCTAACCCCTCTCATCACATGAACCTATATGGATTTACTCAGCTCATCTTTCAACCAACCTATCAGAATAACACTCACTCTCCCAGTACCCTTGTTGATTGGATACTCATCTCTAATCCCACAAAATATCACAAACCACAAACACTTCCTGATTCCCTGAGTGACCACTCACTCATAGCAGTTCTTAGATATACTAGCCACCTCCCTAAGCCACATAGATACATTTCCTGCCTCATTCTCTCCAACTTTAACCCTGCAATATTTAAAACCCTTATATCCAAAGTAAACTGGAACTTCCTTACCCAGCTCCCACTTGATGAAGCCATCCAAGCTTTAAATATAAATTTCCTTGATATCTTAAACTCTATAGCACCAACTAGAAAAAAAAGGATAAAAGCAAATATACTCCCCTGGTTATCCAAAACTACTTGTATCCTTATGCAAGCTAGAGATGGAGCCTGGAAAACATGGTTACAATCTAAAGACCCAGCCCATCTGAAAAGATATAAAGAACAAAGAAATCAGGTTAAACAACTCATCAATAAAGACAAAAAGAATTTCTACCACAACCCTCCTACCACTCTAAAAGCTGACCCTAAAAAATTTTGGAATGCAATAAACTAAATACTACATCCTGGTAATCCTACCTCACCTAACCCATGTCCCAACAAATCACCAGATAAAACAGCCAACACCTTCAACACCTACTTCAAAGACTCTACAGCTAAACTATTTAATCCCCATCACTCTAGTACTACCCCTCCAAACTGCCATGAAACTTCTTCTACTACTAACTCTCTTAAGACTTTCTCCCTCAAACATGTGCCCACCTCCTACATAAAAACTCAGTTCCCTAGGCTCAAACCATGTTCCGTATCTGCTGACAACATCCCATAATACTTTCTTCAGATTGCTGCTCACTCTCTTGCTCTGCCTATATCTATCATTATTAATCGCTCTATATCTGAATCTCAAGTCCCATCTATCTGGAAATCATTCTACACCCTACCAATTCATAAAGGAGGTAACTCTACTGAAATCTCAAATTTCAGACCTATTGCTATTCTGTCCCCTCTTTCTAATATTTTAAAGAAATGCATACACAGGCAGGTTATTCAACAGCTCTTACATGAAAAACTACTCACTCCTGCACAGCATGGATTCCAACCTAAACATAGCACTACTACTGCCCTTCTCGCCTTTCTTAACACTATCTCTTCAGCCAGAGATGATCACAGACTTATCTCCTGTCTATTCCTTGATCTCTCAAAGGCCTTCAATACTGTTTCACATGCTCTGCTACTTAAGAAACTAATTGAACTAAATTTCTCTACTGACACTGTAGCATGGTTCTTTCTCTGCACTATCTTCACATCTTATAGTACAAATGGGTGCTCTCCAAGGATCCATTCTCGGCCCGCTACTTTTTAATATCTTTACCAACTTACTTCATTCCTCCTGTCCACATTCCTCTATTGTCCAATATGCTGCTGACTCCACAGTCATAACCATAGACAAAATCCTCCTCTGAACTCCTAGTTGCCACCCAATCTTTCTTTAATTCAGTTGAGACATGGCTCTGCAGCACTCAGCTCATCTATAACCATTAAAAAAACAAAACTGCTACTCTTTCTCCACAAAACAGCCAACCATATCAAAACTTCCTTTTCTATAATGTCTCTTAGCAATACCCCTATTTTAGTAGAATCAAGTGCAAAACTCCTAGGTGTTACCATTGATGACCAGCTGAAATTTGACCATCACATTAATAATTATATCAAGAAAATTCGTCAGAAACTAGGACTCATATATAGAAACAAAAAATTTCAATCCCATGAAGCTAGAATCAGACTTACACACTATTACCTTCTACTATGCTTAACATACTGCTTCAAAATCCTTACTAATCTAAACTCTTCTCTACTAGCCAGGCTTGAGTCAACATACCAGAATATTGCTAGATTTGCAGCTCAACAAACATTTAAATCTCACCACTGTCTATCCCTGAAACACTTAAACTGGCTAGAACTACCCCACCTACTTCAGCTGACACAGCTCCAAACCATACACTCAGTTTTGTATCAGCCAGCCTACTGTCTGGCCTTGTCTTCTCTAATCTCTAACTACTCCCCAACTAGAAATCTCAGGAGTCCGTCCCTTGCTCTATTAGATATTTATAAACCCAAATCTAAATCAGGTCAAAAGATACACAACTACTACCCTTCTATAGCTTTGAACAAGCTCCCTCTTGAAATCAGAAATCTGAAGAATCCCAAACAATTTAAGTTGGCCATAAAAGAGCATTACAAACAGCAATGGATCTTCCATTGCTGTCATCCTCCCTGATGACAACCATTCAGCTAACATACTTCCTTCCACCACCCACTCCTGTCTTCTTATCTACCTACCTCTACCTCCTCCTACTCCCTTCTGCGTTCTGTTCATCTCTACCCTTTCCTTTATCCTACGTTTTCCTTCATCCTCCTTCCTATCTATACACCTCCTCTCTGAAAAGTTTTACTGTTTTTTTTAAACAATTGCCTTACTCTCTGTTGTCGCTTTTCTTTTGAATTTTTAATGTCCAAACAGATAGTGCCTAGTCTAGAATTATCATATTTAAGTTTTTTTCTTATTCAGACTTGAATGTGTAACTTTAACTTTAGCTTTCTTAATGTTACAATAGTTAGTGTTTCATCTTTTATACCAGTTTGTATAACTTTTAGCTTATTTTTATTGTATTATGGAGCTTTTCTCCCCAGGACTCTGCTGAAAAAGGGCTTTGGCTCAGTCAGACATTCCCAGTCAGCAAATGTAAAATAAATAAATAAATACATACATATTATTAACCTGATGGTTGAAGACATCATGACTTCTGCATAGTTAAAAAGGCTGAGAACATCATGAAAGAAAAAAATGGAAAGGTAAAACAGTCTGCAGTGCAGGCATTAGCAGAATATAAACTGATTATTTTAAATATGAGACGGAAGAAAGTAAGACATGATACTCCCTGTATCTGGGGTTATGTTTTTCATAAAGAAGGTTATGGACCATGGAATGGCTTACAGGAATTGATGCATGAGAAGAATCCATAGAGGCATTCATGAAGGCATGGGATAGGTGGAAAAAGGAAAAATACAAGGTGGGAATCCAGGTAATGTAGAATGTTAAAGTAGTGAAAGGAGCAGACTAAATATGCTTAGTGTCGTCTTCTGCCATAAAGCAAATGAAAGGTAATGTGACAACAGCATGACAGAGAACAAGACTGAATGAACTATAGAAGAATACAGGGTTGATCTGGGAGTCTGATACATGCACACCATCATCATTATGATGGCTGACCTAGAACAGGGTCAGGATGTAGTGTACACCAACCAGAACAGGGTCATGGTGTAGTGTACTTTGATAAATGGGGTGGGAGGGTGGCCTAATGGTTACGGTGTTTGCCTTACAAACACAAGGTACAGGTTTTGAATCTCACAGGAGATAATTGGCTAGGCTTAAAATGGCTCGCAAGGGCAGTTAGCCTAGTACTAACCTATGAACCTATGCTCATCTGGGTTAGGCTGTACTAAAACTGAGAGCAGACTCATTTCTAATGTACCTTTAATCTTAAAGTTGGCTAAATAGTAATAGAGCATATTTAAGCTGCTAGGCTTCTGGGCTAAGAGACTTCAATAAAGGTGGTTAATGTAATATCTTGATTATTGTTTGCATTTACTTTGTAGATAAAACTATATATTAAAATGTTGTTATAAATATGGCCTCTGCAAATACCTGGACTTGACTGAAGTCTTGCTGTCATCAGAATTTCATAGATTCAAACAGTTTATGAGGTGGATTCCATCTGTGGGCCATAATACCCATGCCCATACCCACTCTCATAGGGTATCCCCCTTTCCTATGGATGAAAAAGATAAATTATTGTGCATGCATAGTTCCTGAATATGGGGCAATGAATATCCTTTTCTCTTCTGCCAGAAACAATAGGCTTACACAAAATATGTAATTTATCTTTTACATTTTTCAAATGATCGCTTGGTGATTCAATAATGAGCACCACATGATATTACCTGATTGTAGTGCCTCATTCACAGTGACAAGATATTGTAAAGACATTGTAGCAGCATATTAGCAGCTGTAGGGCTGGAGTATCTTCATGCTAACACCTGTATGGTTGTGGCACCTGCTTTTTGATGGCATCATTTGCAAAGTTATTTATTTATAAAAAAATATTTTTATGTGACTGTCTGCTTTTACTGTCTTCAGTACAAATAACAATATGACCAACACTGCTGGGCAAAGAAATCAGCGTAACATTTGTTCTCAACAACAACAAAAAAAAGACACGGATGTGCATACATAACTTTTGGTGGGCATTACTGAGCCTATGGGAACTAACTGAACAGTACGCTCCTGATTACTGGGTAACATGCCCCTCCATTCCTTTAGACCATGGTGCTTGGAGCTCTTTAAGAGCTCTTATTCTTTTCTTAACCTGTGTGATGGTTGTTTATTTGTTATATAATTTAAGAAAGAAGTACTGTTTACATAGCTAATGATCACGACAGATGGTGAATGCACCAAGTAACCTTCTAAAGTGCGTTTACAATTATCCACAAACTTTTATTGGCAAATTAGTACTTTAATGCAATCAGTTGCTATTTATTAAAAACTTCATAATGTTTTAGTAAAAAGAGCATTGTTGCCAGTTTGGTTTCTGCAATTCAGAATATGTGTTTAATGATGTGAATCCTGTTTTCAGTATCCATACAGATAATATCTTCTTTACTAAGTACATAAATGTACTAAAACTTTAGATTTTTAGATTTAATCACAAACCAATATGCAATGTAATTATTTTTGTTATGAAATGACACATATTGTTCTGAAAATTTAGTACTACCAAAAGAAGATTTTATACATACATACAAATATTTCAAGCATGGGCATTAATGCCCTTCTAGCCTACCAATATACCAAAACATTTGTTCCCATAATAAGTGCCCAGACTATTCTTAAAAATATCTAAACTAACACTTCATTTAATGTAATTTGGTAGTCTGTTCCATGCATCAGCTGTTCTCTCAGAGAACAAATTAGTACACTTATGATTCCCATAGAATCTTCAACATAGGCTGATAATGATTCTCTACTACTTTTTGATAACCTCAAACATTCCCAGTGGAAGCTGTCTCTAAATGCCCTATATACTTGAATAGGATTTCCTCTTAGATATCTATAAGAGACACTGTGCAAGTTTAGATATTTTAGTCTTTTATAATAACTTAAATTTTCACATCCATGGGTGCCCTTGGTATATTTCCATTCTACTCTTTCCAGTTTACTCATGCTTGTTTTCTTGTAAGGTTTCCATATTGTTATTCTATACTTAAGTTTGTGTTTATATAACTGACAAACAATAACTTCATCATTCCTGTTTTTCTAGACTTTATACATATTTTTATTTAACCTATAGTTCTATAACTATCATCAACCAATTGTTTCATATGATTAGAGAAAACTCAAAGCTGTATCTACCCATATACCCAGGTCCTTAAATGAGTCTGCAGTTTCCATCACTGAGTGCTGTATTAAATATTCACCTTTCAGTTTATGTCTCCCAAATGTCATATGCTTCATTTATGATGTATTTATCAGCATATTATTGTCCTGTATCCAAATGGTCAATTAAGTTCATAGGTTCATAGGTTGGTACTAGCCTATCGGCCCTAGGGCCTATACAAGCCTACCCATAACAATTCCCTGGCTATTTCTTCCCACAATATTTACTTCCCTGGAAGTCAAGTTCTTTTGCAACATGCTTTATCTGTAACATGTGTAATCAGTTTACCCAATTTCAGCACATCCAATTATAGACTGTAGAACACCTCTGATAAAAAAGTTAGGTCTGAAAGATACAATCTAAACAAGTAAGGACCTAGGATGGAGCCCTGTGTGATACTGTCCCTGACTGTAACCAAGAATTTCACCTGTCCAATTGCTGTATGATACTTGCCATGTCCTGTTTGTAATCCATGCAGCTATCCATCTTATCAAGAGTACATCAATACCTAGTTGTACTAATTTATTGATCAGTGTTTTGTGTATGACCCTGTCAAATGCTGAAGTTAAATCTATATAAATTACATCACGGCACCATTTTTCATTGACAGGTGTTATTATATTGTTATAGAACATCATGTTACAGGTGGTAATAGATCTATTTTCAAAATATACATGC
The DNA here is from genome assembly GCF_019279795.1 of Protopterus annectens. Lineage (NCBI taxonomy): Eukaryota > Metazoa > Chordata > Ceratodontiformes > Protopteridae > Protopterus > Protopterus annectens. The sequence goes on along the minus strand of NC_056726.1, from coordinate 46,039,236 downwards.
TGATATATGGTTTCAAGTCCCAACATACCCAATTCTGACAAAAACTTATTCAATATTACCTTTTCCATTTGGCTTTGTCCTACTTACCTTTCCCTTGAAGACAGGTTTAATTAGCACATGTCTCTGATCTTATGGACTCTCACCATACTCCTATGACCTAGTAAATAATAGATATAATGGTATCAGTCTTTTTTCAATTTCTCCAAATCTTTTGGGCTTCTAATACCAATGGACCCTGGCCCTAAGTCAAAGTACGATTAAAGTTCATGCAGTTAGTATTGTTTCAATCTTTGATGTCAGCCAAAAGTGCTCTTTGCAGCACCCACAATGTGCCCAGTAATAATTCCTTCTGCAGTTTGTATGGAGTTGCATGTATTGCTAACATCTAAATATGACTGTAGTTTATTTTTTATAAGACCCATTGCTCCTGCTACTATTGGGACTATCTGGGTATCTTTCTTCCACATTGTTCTCATTTCTGCCTGCAAATCCTGATACTTTCTGACTTTGTGACTCTCTGTACACAAGACACTGTAGTCACCGGGTGTGGCAATTTCAATGATCAATGCTACTTTTGTCTTCATTTCATGGACCACTATATCCATTTTTTTAGCATTTATCTTTAGAACTGTTGGTAATGGATCATCCTATGTAATGTAAACTTCATCATTTTCTATGATGCTTTGTGGCTCATGTTTCCAGTGTTTTCCAGCCACTTCAATACCATAATGTTTGCACAATCCCCAGTGCAACAATTTTGACATATTATTATGCCTTTCAGTACACAGTCCTTTTGCCAATAGTATGTCACAACCAGCAGTAAGGTGTGCGACTGTTTACAATTCAGTTTTATAAAATCTACATCTGTCAGTTTCTCTACTGCCATAACTGAGTTTTCTTCTAAATGATTATAAACTCTGTTGGCATCAATTCTAGTGTATAGTTTATATGCCGTCAGAAGACAAATGACTGGGCTATAGTTTTCAGGTCAGCTTGCAGGTTCACTCTTAAGTAGGAGCACCGTTTTTCCTGTTAATAGCCAGGGTGATGTCTGTTCAGGGTGTGCAAATAAATAGTTCTTACTCATAGCTAAATCTTTGTGCAAAGATTTTAATACTTTTTACCAGAAGTTAGGTACTGCACCTGGACCTGGGGCTTTCCAATTAGAGGCTTTTCTTAACTTTGTTTCAATCTCTCTGGCTGTTATTTCATCCCATTTCCTATCCTGTACCTTTAAACTTCTTATTCTTTCTTTTACTTCTTCTGTCCATTTAGCATCGTTGTTATGTTCCACAGGATCGTCATAGATAAATTCTCCAAAATGTATCTATTTCTTCCTTTTCTGGTGGTCTTTCAATTCCTTTTACCTTGTTTCCCAATTCTCTATAAGACTTTTCTGGGCCATCAATAAGCTGCTTATTTTGTACTTATTTTGTACTTTTCCTTTATATTTATCTGCATATCTTCTAGGTTTTTCCACCTGTGCTGAGATTTTTAGTTTATTTTCTTTTTTCTTTTTTCAAAATATTTGATTACGTTTTCCATGAAAAGTAAAAGACAACAAATGACAAACAGTATTCTTATTCTAAGACAAATTATTAACAAACAAGGTAAAAACTATTTACAATATATACATAGGTCTGAAGCAAAACTGCAGATCACAGTTAAAATACACAAGTTCTTTAGCATTAGTATCGGTTCAGATAGAGTTGTGGTCCATTTGTAAAGTCTCAATAAGTGCTAAAACTTTTGTCCAAGGATTATTAACAAATGTCTTTGGATAGATTCTTAAGTTCTTTGGTCTTGGTTTCTTTGATTTCCAGGTCTTTCACTGAAGACAAAAATCCTCAACAGTGGATGGGCAGCTAGTTTTCCATCTTCTACTGATGAATTTTCTGGCGATAGCAAGTACTGACCATAGTAAATATGAATTATTCTTATTCAAAAAGTAACCTTCATTCACATTGAAAAGAACTAATGATTTAGACAATAAGAAGGAATCAGTGAATAATAATTTAAGAAAATATTCTATGCTGTTCCAATAGCCCTTTAAATTAGGACAGTCATAAAAAATGTTTGCCCATTCGGCTTTGATATGTTTTGTACATCTCCAGCAGGATGTGCTGGAGCTATTATTGATTTTAACTATCTTATCTGGTGTCAGAAATGCTTTGTGGAGATATTGCCAAGCAAAAATACTCCAGTAATGAGACCATAAACTATGCTTGATGGATAACAGAAGTTTTGTTTTTCATCATGTGAGAAATTAAAAGAACAGCCTTTGAATATAAAATTCCAGTAACTTTGATTTATATTAGTCTTATAAACAAGTTTGTTATTTTCAATAGTGCATGATAGGTCCTGATCTATTCAGATACTGCTCATTGCTTTTATCACATCTATCTTTTTAAGTATTTTTGTTCTCTCTTCCCTCTTCTGTACTCTTCTAACAGGGACACTTCTTGTCTTAATTGCTTTATAGTTTTCACTATTCAAGACTTCCATACTGGTATTCAATTTCTCCCCTTTCTCTCCCTCACTACCCTGTGTTCTTGTGGTAGAACTTTATCAGTTATTTATTTAGCTGCACAGTAATATATCCTGTTTACTTCTGTTTTATCACATTGAGCTTTGTGGAAAGTCCTAATTACTGTGTTCATTTGTTTTATCAAACTTCTGACTTTTGGGGTTTTATTGACCTTCTGCAGTCTTGCCTCATAGCAAGAGGTTATTTGGTTCAATCCTCAGCTGGGGTGCTTTCTATGTGTCATCTGTCTGTCCTCCCTGTGGTTGCGTGGGTTTCCTCTGGGTGCTCCAGTTTCCTCTCACATCCCAAAGACATGCTGTGGTGGATTGGAGACTCTAAATTGGCCCTAGGCGTGTGTGTGTGTGTGTGTGTGTGTGTGTGTGTGTGTGTGTGTGTGTGTGTGTGTGTGTGTGTGTGTGTGTGTGTGTGTGTGTGTGTGTGTGCGTGTGTGTGTGTGTGCCTTCTGTGGAAGGTTGGGTGCCGGGCTGGCAACTCGACACCAAAAAACTCCACTGCCAATTATGAACTGACAGGTGTTCCTCTGTGGCGACCCCTAACCAAGAAAAGCCAAAAGAAGAAGAAGACTGACCTTCTGCAGTCTATTTCTTTCATTGATCTTAATATGTCTATCTATGTCTATGAAATCAACTTTTCTCTTAGCTCGTTTTCTTCTAAACTGAAGGCACATTTTTTTGTTTTTTTATTTCCTGTGGGCATTCTATAGAAAGTTCTATAGCATTTTCCTGTGACACCTTCTCTTCAATTTCATCCTGTGCCATCTGTTGTTCTGTCATATGGGAACTCACTGGCCTATCACTCCTCAACGTTGACTGCTTCAGAGTTGTCACAGTTTCCTGTTCCTTCCCTTGCTGTTCAGCTTCAAGTGAACATTTATACTGGTTTCCTGTGGAAGGCTCCAAAGTATCTTCATATGGCACCTGACCAATTGCTTCCATTTCTACTGGTATCCTCTTAATTTGGATATCCTTTGTTCTACAATGTGTAGTGCTTTCTGAATTAGATTTTCTGCACTGAATCCTTCACTTCGCAGGGACTCCATAACCTCACTTGCTATTTCTTTAACTTCTCCATCACTAATCTGCTTTTCTACTTTTCCTCTTTGTCTTCTTATTTTCTGTATTGTAAAGTTTTCCATGTCTGGATTCCTTTGCCTGTATTTCTCTTCAAATATCTTTGGTACTACTCTTTTTTATATTGATTTGTTTTGCTTTCTCCTTTGCATAAATATTACACCATAGTAAATCTCTTTTTCTTTCCCATGTCCATGTTTCTTCTTCAGATGTCTCATGATCTTCCTGCTTCTCCTTACTTTGAGGACTCACTACATCATGATGTGATGTAACCCATGTTAGACCTTCTACACCAAATCCTTCACTTCTCAGGCACTCCATAACTTCAACTTCTATTTTTTTAACTTCTACTTTACTAATCTTCTTTTCTACATTCCCTCTTTGTGATATTATTTTTTTTATTGTGAAATTTTCTATATCTAGATGCTTTTGCCTGTATTTCTCTTTGAATATTTTTGGGGCTGCCTTCTTTGATTAATTTGGATTTCTCCTTTGCATAAATATTGCACCGTATAACATATATCTTTCTTTCCTATGTCCATATGTTTTTTTTATACTTTTCAAAAATCTCTAGGTTTTGTTGTTTATAATTTTGCACTTCCTCAAATGCTTCTTTTTTTTAAACAGATCAAACCTTTTGATCTATATACTGTTTTTCACAAATCTGTTGTATTAATGAATACAATTTTTTATTTGAAGCTTCTGACAGTTTTTTCTTGTGGAAGTATTTTTCTTTCCTTTAATTTCTCTCTTAATTGTTTTATATATGTTATATCTGGAAATTCTAGGCTTTTTGCATAATAGTAACAATACATAATTTCTTTCTTATCCCCAATAGTCTACTTTATCGTCTTTATGGCTTTTCATTGTGATTTTTGTGGACTACTACTTCCTTTTACAATGAGGGGTCATTCACCCCCTGGGCGTGGCCTGGCTCCATTATAGAAATGTTTCTGTATTTTGAGAATTCTACACTGTCATCTTTCCCATTCCTGACACCAGTGTGTCTACCAGGATTGAGCACTTTTTTATCCTGGGTCTTGTGCACCCAGCTCTTTTTTGTAATTTTTAACCTATGTCTGTCCAGAATATATGCTATATAAATACAGTCTATATATCAGTGTTATCTTGGTGAGATTTTGTGAATAACAGGGTCCACCTCACGAAGGTACTCATCAAGACTTAAGGATGAATTCAGTTTCAGCAATAATGCTCTCCTTTACTTGCTGACTTATCATCGCTCCATTTGGACCCTTGCTGAAGTGTTCTCAGGTCATTATCACTAATTCTGTCTCCTCCCTGTGTTTTGTTTTATGGGTCCAGACCTAGAAATCAAGTTGCTTTATTAAGTGTGAGGTAAGATGTCAGAGACTGCTTCTACTGCTCACATCTCTGAATTTATCTCTGCTTCAGATGATGTGCACCATTTTGTTCCTTCCTTCCTGTTGTGGTTAAATGTATGATCATATTAATGGCAGAATACATTTACAGTTGCTAGATCAGTGAGCAGTCCATCTCTTTGTACTCCCTCTACAGTGCCATAAGCACTTTAGAGCAACTTTCAATTAAATGGAACACATTTTATTACAGGATTTTAATTAAGCTTCCACCTTTTACAAATGAAGTTGAAATAAGACATATGATTTTAAATCGTATATTGGTCCAAGTTTTCAAAATGTGTATTAGCTTACATGTACAGTCACACATTTGGGTTCTTTGTGCGACAATTGATTAAACAACTTTAGTTAACATAAGCCAAACCCAGTATGAAAAATTTACATAAGCACTCACTGTCGTAAATGTTACTAAAAACTGTGGAAAACTCTTTCAGTAAGAATGCTTTGTTATGTATTTTAGGTAGCTGTAGATGTGTAGATGCGTGTGTGTATATATATATATATATATATATATATATATATATATATATATATATATATATATATATATATATATATATATATATATATATATATATATATATGTAGATGCATAGCAAATACAAAATATCTTGTAAAAGAAGATTGGGATTCTGGTTAAGTATGGCTGAGCAGGAACTACATTCATGGCGTTGAGGGTTATGAACACTGCAGTATATGATACAGAATAAGTATTCAGTGCCTAATTACAGATAGAGAGTGCTTACATGTCATGTGTATCACATATGATCAAACAGAGCTCAGTCAGCAACATGCCATATGGTTACATATGAAAGATCACAAATGATGCACAGTCTGGACATGGCAAACAGAAGGGACACACATTAGTTTCAGGTATGGTATAACCAAGCAGTCCTCAGTGAAAGCAGCACTTCTCAGACATAGTGCATGTTTACATCTGGAAGGATGAACAAGACAGAAAGAAAGAAGAGAGAGGAGTGTCTGACAATTACTCAGTGGAAGCTGAGTTATTAAGGTTCTTTGAGTGGCACATAGTCAGTCAGTCTATGCTGGATGCTATTTGACACGAGAAATGTGGATGTCGCAAAAATAGCTTTATTTAGCTTTGTTTGTTTTCCAGGGTAGAGCACTGATCTCCAGAGACCTTTTTCAGACTCAGCCTAAGAATGGGGTCTGGTTAAGTGACTTGCTCTGAGTCACACAGTTAGGTGATGCAGGCTGAGGGTATCAAACCTTGTACCATTGAACTACAAGAAACAGCTTGTTAACAGGTCCTTAATCTTCTAAACCAACTACAAGTCATACAAACTGCCACAACCTGCTAAGCTGGCTCTTTTTCTTTTTCATCAGAGTTTTGCTTCAGTGTAGAACTTAGCAGTGATGGTATTCAAACAGCCTACACCTGTCTCTGCATTGGGACAGTATTGAACATAGCCCTCGCATGCAAACTGCAGAGAATGGTGGGATAGTGGTACCTTTTTAGCCTTTTGGCCCTGTGTACATTGACTTTTAAGTAATCAAAACATCGCAATGCGTATCAGACAATGGGGAACTTACATATGCAAATCAATTTGATCACATACAAGAAAAATACATTAAGGTTGCCACTGAAATATTACAGCCACTAGTGTTCTACAGTTTTAGTAATATTTACTTAATGAATAAGAGTGAGGGAGACATGCTCACTAATGTCTTGATGATACCCAGTGGAGGATGATGTCATTGCAAAAAAATACTGAAAGACTTTTAATGGGGTGCACTGTATCAGACACTGCCCACACTCCGTATATGGGATATGTGCTGTGCTCCAGTTAAGCAGGCTCTGCTTCAGGCATTTGGGGAAGGAATCCTGAGTCAGTCAACAGGCAGACAACGCATGGCTTCATTGGACTACGACCATGCACAGTGTACACAGACAGACACAATGACAGATGTACACACACACACACACACACACACACACACACACACACACACACACACACACACACACACACATACACACATGCGCGCGCGCGTGTGCACATTGTCAGCTCTTAAAACACAGGAAGCACAGATTTGTGAAAACGCAAGGATCAGTCATTTCTTGTTTAACCTGCTTTATTAACCCCACATTTTTTTTACTATCTAGGCACAGAAAATCCCCATCCATAACAAGGCCCCTCATTTTATTTCAGTGAGATAAGAGCCCACACCTTCATTAATCCTATTATGATTGGATGTTCTTTTGCTAATCTTTATGCATCCCAAGTTTCTAAATAGTATGTATATAGACACCAGACAAGCAATAAACCCATGGAAAGTGAACTGTTCACTATTGCAATTTTTAGCCTCTATTTGACCATGCTTATGGCCCCAAGGTCAATGTTTGATCCTACAAAAAAGCCATAGTCAACTTCCCTACCATTAATTGAACATGGACATCCATACACTGAGTGCAGAGTCCTGATCTGCAGCTTATAGCTTGCTGCTCTCCCTGGGGAAGCACTTCTAGCAAACCTTCTATTTGTTTGCCAGTAGTGACTTATATTTATTTATTTATTTTTTTTGGGGGGGGTTGCAGTTATGCAAATGTGGAGTTAAAAATATTTAAGTAAGAAGGCTATATGGATAAAGCACTCCCCATGTGGACTGCATGGAGGTTTACATCCCGGCAAAAGACATTTTTGTTTTTTCATCCAGTCAAAGCCCTGACCAGTTTATTTAGTCTAATTCAAGCTTTGACTATACTATCTTGACAAGTCATCAGAAGCTTTGTAGGCAGATCCTCAGCTGCAGTGACAAGGGACCAGCATTTAATGTAGGCAGTACATAACACTGCTTTTCAGTATTGCAACTGCAGTGTGGAAGAACAGAAGAGCAGACAGCCTTACGTTTCACTAACTGACATGGCAAATAAAAATGAATGAATGAATGTTGGTCTAAAGGATGTAGTCTTACAGCATGCCAACATCATAAGCATGGGGACTGTTTTCAAGGTATTAAATTTATCTTAATTATAAGCATGAGTAAAATGCTTACACAACAGAGACTTGCCACTCACAGAGCTGTGGTTGGGAGAATATATTTCAAAGCATTGAGGCTATCAATGTTATTCATTACCAACACATAGCCATCTTAGCTAAGCAGCATTGTACATTAACTGCATCATGCTGAATGCAGTTTCCGCTACCTGATGAACCAGTTCATGAACTATCTGAGTGAATTTCACACTGTCACATCAAGATCACTCTAGTCTTGTTACTTACATATATTTTAATTACAAAGCAAAGCCGTACCATTTTAAATATCCATCTTGTAATGGTTTATAGGATCAAGGTATGTTATATTGTTTGTTGCCTCTAAGTATGTCAGTTTTATTCAAGCTCATGGAAGAGTATTGATGGTGTATTTCTCATGAATAATAACATACATTCATATCTCACAACCGTCTAGCTCCAAAATGAGGAACACTGTCTTTCATAATGTGGAAAAAATTTGGAACACTTACAGTACAAGCAGAAACTGACTGATTTCTACAATTGGCTAAGTTTCTGGTGTCATTCTAAGGTTTAAGATAGGCTCATAGGTTCATAGATTAGCACTAAGCTACCTGCCCTTGTGGCCCATTTTAAGCCTAGCCAATTACCCCATTTGAGACTCAAACCCTGCACCTTGTGTCTGTAAGGCAAACACCTTAACAATTAAGCCAATCTCCCACCCCCTTAAATGGCCTGCCTTGGTATTCAGACCATGCACCTACTACATACCAAGCCATGACTCTAACCACTTAGCTAATTGAACTTTCAAAAGTTTGACTGTCGTATGGTCGATACCATATGATCAAACTTTTAAAAGTTTGAAAATCTAATAAAAAAAAATAAACTACACAAACAACCTACCGGAACATTTTAAGCAGGGGGCAAGCCCCCCTGCACCCCCCATGTGGGGGGCTGCACTCCCCACACACTCCTTTCTTTAAGTATGCCAACTCTGAGATTGCACTACAGTGCAGAAAAGGGAAATTTTCCCATTCCGCACTGTATGGAGATCTCCATTAAAACATTAGAACTTTCAAAAATTCGATCATATGGGGTCGACCATATGATAGTTGAACTTTTGAAAGTTCGATCATCTGATAGACCCATGAAAACGTAATGGCAACTTAGAATCAGCTTACATATTTAAATGTTGTGAGTTCATTTTTTTTTATATTTCAGTTCTTTGACAGCTAAAAATGCTTCATTGATGACAAAAAATTGGAAAGCCACTACAAGAACTGAATACATCAGTAGAACAATATATAATGGGTTCTTCTTGATATTGTACTTACCTCGCAGCTGACAAGAGTGTACCCTCTACTCCTATAGAAAGGGCAGAATGCAGCATCTTTGAATATGTACCATAAGACAGAACCCTATCAGTCACACACTAAACAGAAGATAAATCAGCCTAAATTTAGCAAAGGGGTACAATAAGACAGCTTGCAAACAAGACAACATGCATGTGCCAAAAGAGTAATCTGATTAAGTCAAGCAACAGCTAATGACAAATCATCTTACTCATTCACATAGCATTACAAGTTTGCTATATTTTGTTTAACTCATTAAACTTAACCTGTTGTGATTCTGCACCACAGTTTTTGTCAGGAACAATTAAGCCGACATGCACTCCTTTTATCTGCTCAATGAAACAGTAATGATGAAAGGGGAAAACTGATGGAAAATGTCCAAATGTTCTGCATTGTAATTCTCAAACTCTGCTATCTCATATTCTGTTCCTTACAATGAAGAACTGCCTAAGAGGCCCACAAGTTTTCCTAAGTAATACAAAAGCAAAGCAGGTTCTAAGAACATAACTGCTGTAAGAACCAGAAAAGCTCCAAAACTGAAAACCAAAGTAAAATTCTATTCCTGAAAAAAGCCATGTACTTTAATACAGGCGTTGCATTCTAACTGTGAAAGTGTTAATTCACAAAGGCACATCAATGGTAGATACAAAAATGGGTAACGTTGGGTTTTCACAAAGAGAGATCACAAAAGATGTCTGTAGTTTGCAATAAGAAAAATGAGCCCTGACATACATAAACAATCCAAACTATAATCTGTCTGTATCTGTCTGCCTGGGATGACATGATTGACAGACCTCAATGCTTTGCCAGAGATGGCCTGTATCTGTCACCCCTGGGCATCCGGATACTGGCCAAGGCTCTTGCCAGCCTTATAGTGCCTTCTTAGGTGGCGTTCCAAAGACCAAATTACCACCATAACAGCTACAAATAAATGCAATCTGAGGGTCATGCTGCTCAATGCTAGAAGGCTAAATCTCAAAATGCACTTGTTCGAAGCACTTCTTAAAATGGACAATATCGACAATTTGTGCTGTAACAGAGACCTGTTCAAGGCAGCAGAAAGCACCCCTACACTACCAGACTATAACTCTTTCCACACCTTTCGGCCCCAGAACTTGGACCGAAGCTCCAAAGGCAGTGGTGTTTCTATATTAATAAAGGATCCACACACCTCCAGACTGGTAGCCCAACATAACACATCAGAGATACTTCAGGTGCAGCTAGCATTGGTTAAGGCAACAATTCAGGTTGTAGCCTGCTATAGGTGCCCAACCATGTCCCAAGACTCACACTCCACATTCCTAAGCACCCTGGAAAATATTAGGGTCCAACCTAATACTCTCATACTAGGCAACTTCAACTACCCCTCCATTAACTGGGAAAACTACTCTTGTACCAATACACTTCTCCAATGTTTCCTGGAGTTCATTAATTCCAATGTCCTGGACCAGCTCATTCTTACCCTAACTAGATGTAGCAATATCCTTGACCTGGTCATTACTAACATGGGAACCATTGGTCTACACCAATAGTCAGTTTCTCCCTAGTTAGATCCGACCACAAACTAATCACCTTGGAAATCCCCCCCCCGTGCAGGTAACCACCATAAAAAACTTCTCCAAAGCTAACTTTAGGCTCCTAAAAACAGATGTGGCTAACTTCACGGCACCCATGCAAATGGAGAATAGTTGCATGACGCTGAATCATACACCAGTGCACTGTACAAACATGTAAACAAATGCATGGATCTCGCCATATCCAATAGAACCAAGACTCTCTCCTCTAAAAAAAGGAAGCCAATCTGGTGGTCCCCTACCATAAACAAACTCTACAGCCATAGGAGGAAACTGATATGAAATAAGGTGAAGTTGAGATCCCTCATCATATCCTCTAATGCTAGCTATTGTTAGTTTTAGCACTTGAATTTGCTTATTCGTGATCAGCACTTGTTCAGAACTTGTAAGCACTAAATAATCTACTAATTACTACAGCGCTCAACCTTCCTCATTACCTAGAGGAAAACAGTTTTGGTACTTACTTTCCTCACTTGCTTAGAGAAAAACAGCTCTTGTACTCACTTTCCTCACTTATCTAGAGGAAAATATTTTTTTTATTCAGGCATGTCCAAGGGTCAGCTCCCAGTGTTCTCTCCTGTCTATCTGATGAATCTGGGCATCTTGGGGCAATGTAGAAATTGCCTCATGTACACAGACAACCCTTTCCTCCTACCACCCAGCACTACAACCTGTGAGAGATACACTTATCTAGCCAAACTGGAGGTAAAGCTCTCACCAATCAAGACTGAACTTGATAGTCAAGAGGAGAAGGTAAACACTTGCACCACACTCATCACATAGTCTTACTAAATCTACACCACCAAAATCCACACATAGAAGCACAAAAGCATTCGTGGAGGCTCTCAATAATAATCTGCTCAAGCAACAGAGACCTCCAAAGCAGAAATGCAAGCAACCTTGACCCCCAACACAACCCAAATGACACATAGCCCGCAGACTCAGTGTGCCACTCAACAACAGCCAATAAGGCAAAACAACGTACTCAACACACGAGTCATAGGTGACTCTATAGTCAGGCACACTGATGTCTCACTCACCAAGCTAAACAAGAAGAAGGTTACTGTCAGCTGCCTGTCGGGTGCCAGGATCTCTCACATAATCCACGCACTCAGGTCACTCCACAACAAGTACAAATATGACTCTGTCATTGTCCATGTTGGTGTGAATGACCTGAGAAGTACCTCCCTGGAATACATGAAAAGAGACATGGAAGAGCTCGCTGATCTTGTAGCCCAGGCAGGTATGACTCTAGCTCTGAACAGAAATCTGCCATCACCCAGAATGATGCCACAGTACAAGGACAAAATGATTTACTTCAGCAATTGGCTAAGCTTCTGGTGCCATTCTAAAGGGATCCAGTATCTCTCTGCCTGGGATGACATGGTCAACAGACCACGATGCTTTGCCAGAGATGGCCTGCACCTGTCACCCCTGGGATTCCGGATACTGGCTAAAGTTCTTGCTGCCCCTATAGTGCCTTTTTTAGGCAAGGTTCAAATGACAAATTCACCACTGTAACAGGAACAGGCAAGCAAAAACTGAGGGTGATGCTACGTAATGCTAGAAGTCTAAATCTCAAAATGCACTCACTCGAGGCACTCCTTAAAATAGAGAACATCAATACCTGTGCAGTGACTGAGACCTGGTTCAAGGCTCCAGACAGCACCCCTGCACTACCAGGCTATAACTCATACCACACTTTTCGGCCATGTAACCTGGACCGGAACACCAAAGGTGGAGGTGTGTCCATATTCATTAAGGATATCCACACCTCCAGGCTAGTTGCTCAGCATAATGCAGCCAAGGTTATCCAAGTGCAACTAACTCTGGGCAAAACTGCAATCAAAATTGTAGCTTGCTACAGATCACCCACCATGTCCCAGGATTCCCACTCCTCTTTTCTTGATGTACTGGAAAATATTAGGGTTCAATCAAACACCCTAATAATGGATGATTTCAACTACCCCACCATTAACTGGGAAAACTACTCATGTACCAACTCCTTCACTCAACACTTTCTGGAATTCATAAACTCCAATGCCCTGGATCAACTTATCCACACCCCCACCAGGGGTAACAATATCCTAGATCTAGTCATTACCAACATGAGTGACTGGTGTTGCACACCTGAAGTCAACACCTCATTGGTCCGATCCAACCATAAGCTAATTACCCTAGAAATCCACATCCTGCCCCCACCCCCCATTAAGGAAACCATGGTAAAAAATTTCTTCAAAGCCAACTTCATGCTTCTTAAGACAGAAGTGGTGAACACCCATGCAGATGGACGATACAGCTACTGAATCCTACAGTTGCACTTTATAAGCACTTACATGAATGCATAGATCGTGCTATCCCAAACAGAAACAAGACGTTATCCTCCAAATAAAGCAGGCCAATCTGATGGTCCCCTGCTATAAACAAACTGTACAACAGAAGGAAGAAACTGTTGCAAAAGAGAGTAAAATCCCACGAGTGGAGGAGCTCCCTGGTCAGCCTCAGTAAGAAGCTGTGATCCCTGATAAAATCCTCCAAAGCTAGTTATGAAAACAATATTGCCACTGATTGTAAAGACAACCACAAAGCATTCTATAGCTATGTCAAGAATCCCAATGGCAACACTCAGATCTGCTCTGAGTTACACCACAATGGCACTAAATATACAGACCCAACTGATATTGCCAACATCCTGGCAGATAGGTCCAGTGCTAACTTTACCCCCTCTCACCCCCTAAACCCATCACTATACCGGAAGAATGCAATGTTCCTATAATCACGGCTGCACAGGTTAAAACCACACTCTCCAAAGCCAAGAACACAGCATCCATGGGACCAGACAACATCCCAGGCTGCATTCTACATGAACTACAGAACAAACTGGCACCCCACCTAAGTATCATGTTCAATCATAGCCTCACCTCAGGCTTTGTGCCTGCTGAATGGTTATTCCATTCCACAAGGGGGGAGCCACCATGGACCCTGGGAACTACCGCCCCATTAGCATGACGTGCCTAGTCTGCAAGGCCATGGAACATATCATCATGGAACTTATAAACAAAGAAATTAGTAATCTCCAAACTCTGGACCCCACCTAGTTCGGGATTGTAAAAGGCAGATCATGTCTCCTAAACTTGATAGACTTCATTGAAGCAATCACCAAAGCCGTAGACAAGGGTAAGGTGGTTCACACAGCCTATCTAGATCTTGTCAAGGCTTTTGACACCATCCTCCACTCTGGAATTATACATATACTCACTAAACTAGGTATAAATCCCTATGTCACAAGATGGGTTGCCAAGTGTCTCACTGACAGAACCCACACAGTGAAAGTAGCAGACTCGAAATCCGACTTCAGATCAGTGACAAGTGGAGTACCACAGGGTTCAGTCCTGGGTCCTCTCCTGTTTGGTATCTACTTCTCTGAAGTACAGGCCAACACAGAAGGTCTTTGGCTAATGAAGCTCACAGATGACTGCAAACTAGGAGCCATAATCAAAACTCCTAACGATGTGGACATCCTACAAAAGGGCCTCACTGAGACAGATGCCTGGTGTCAAAGCCATGGCCTCCAGCTCAATTCCAAAAAGTGCATTGTCATCCCCTTTGGTAAACACTCTGTACCCATGAACTACAACATAGGCGGTAGTATATTTAAGTGTGATAAGAGACCTTGGGACACAGGTGGACAGTAGTCTCTCCTTTGATAATCACATCACCACAGTAGTCAGGAAATCCTTCTACGTGGCACACCTCATCATAAAATTTATTTATTTATTTTTTTATTTATCATTTGTTGACCGGGAAAGTCCGACTAGGTTCCACAGAGCCTGTTTTCAGTGGAGGCCCGGGGAGAAATGCTCCAGATGCATGTCTTTGGAATGTGGGAGGAAACCGGAGTACCCGGAGGAAACCCACGCGAACACAGGGAGAACATGCAAACTCCACACAGAAGGCACCCCAGCCGAGAATCGAACTGGAGAACCTCTTGCTGTGAGGTGACAATGTTAACCGCTGCACCACCATCCAGAAAAAAAGAGGTCATTGTTCCCCTCTACTCATCACTCATTAGACCCATTAAAGAGTACAGCACCCCTTTTGGTATATACCTTACAAGACATCTACAACAACTGGAAAGGCCGCAGAAATACCTCACAAAGAGGATTACTGGCCTCAAACAGATGCCCTATGCAGACTGTCTCAAAAAACTCCAGCTTTACTCCGTCGCATATCGCCTACTCAGAGGTGATCTCTGCTTAACATACAAAGCTATGTTAAACCCAGAGCTGTTGGACATGCTCCACTTAAAGAAATCCCAATCCCTCCGAGCTACATGCTCTGGGGACCTAAACCTTGTCACCACAATAAACAGAACATGCCAGAGGGATAGATTCCTGTCCCAGAGACTTCCCATACTCTGGAATAAACTACCTATCTATATCAAACAAAGCTCCTCATTAGCACTCTTCAAGAAAAATCTTGATGATTGGATGGAAATAGGAAATTCACCCTGGGGATCACCTCTGTGGCTCTGCTCGACAGTGTCACATTAAAATAATTTTCTTGGGTGGCAAAAGTGAGGGTACCTTTTTGGCAGGGTTTGTATAGGCCCCAGGGCTGATAGCCTAGTACCTACCTACCTACCTACCTATGAAAACAGAATTGCAGCAGATAGTAAAGGCAATCACAAGGCCTTCGTTAGTTATGTAAAGAATCTCCATGGCAATACCCAGATTTGCTCTGAGTTACTGCACAATCGTACCTCCTATACCAAGCCAACATATATTGCCAATATACTGGCCAACAGATTCAGTGCCAACTATACCCCCACCCCCAAAGGACCAATCACAATACCAGTAGATTTCCATGCACTCAGTATTACTGCTGCACAGGTTAAAACAGCACTGTCCAAGGCCAAGAATACAGCTTCTATGGGACCTGACAACATCCCTGGCTGTGTTCTAAATGAACTACAGAGGGAACTGGCACCTCACCTGTGCACCCTGTTCAATCACAGCCTCACCTCAGGATTTGCCCCTACCAATTGGCACACTGCTATAGTCATCCCTCTCCACAAAGGAAGAGTAACTACAGACCCTAGGAACTATTTCCCCATTAGCCTGATGAGTCTGATATGCAGAGCTATGGAATGCTTCATCATGGACCTAATAAACAAGGATATAGGGAATCTCCAAACTCTTGCTCCCACACAGTTTGGTTTTGTGAAGGGTAGATCATGCCTGCTCAACTTGGTCGACTTCTTTGAGTCAGTCACCAGGGCTGTGGATGAAGGCAAGGTGGTTCATACAGCCTACCTTGATCTGGCCAAGGCCTTTGATACCATTCTCCACTCAGGAATCATAGAAAAACTCACTAAGCTAGGCATTGACCCCTATATCACTAGGTGGGTTGCAAACTGGCTCACAGATAGAACCCACAATGTGAAAGTAGCTGACTCCAAGTCAGACTGCCGACTAGTAACGAAGTCCCACAGGATTCGGTCCTGGATCCTCTCCTATTTGATATCTACAGGCCAACACGAAGGGACTCTGGCTGACAAAGTTCGTAGACGATTGCAAGTTGGGAGCTATTATTAACTCCCCAAGTGATGTTGACATCCTACAGAATGTCCTCACTGAGACCAACGACTGGTGTCAGCGAAAAAATGTGTCATCACCCCCTTTGGGAAAAACCCAGTTCTCATGAATGGCCACATTGATGGTAGTCCACTGAAAACTGAAGGTGTTACAAAAGATCTGGGAACACAGGTTGACAGCAACCTCTCTTTTGATCACCACATTGCCACTGTGGTCAGAAAGTCCTTCTATGTGGCACATCTCATTACTAAGGGTTTTGCATCCAGGAAGAAAGAGGTCATTGTCTCCCTCTATTCTTCCTTAATTAGGCCACCATCGAGTACAATGCCTCATTTGGCATGCACCTCACTAGACACCTGCAACAACTGGAGAGGCCACAAAAGTACCTCACAAAGAGGATCCTAGGCCTCAAACACTTGTCCTATATGGAAAGAATCGAAAAACTCCAACTATTCTCTGTCTAATATCGCCTACTTAGAGGCACTCTCTGCTTGACTTATAAAGCCATGTCTGACCCAGCTCTGTTAGAAATGCTACATCTAAAGAAATCCCAATCCCTCCGCACCACATGCTCCAGAGACCTCAACTTCATTATCACAATCAACAGAACATACTGGAGGGACAGGTTCAAAAGTCAAAACCCAGAGACTGCCCATGCTATGGAATAGACTTCCCATACATGTCAAGCAGAGGACCTCGCTGACCCTCTTCAAGAGAAATATTAATGAGTGGATGGGAAATAGAAAATTCACCCCGGGGATAACTCCAGTGGCTCTACTCGACAGGTGTACTGGGAACTAAGGTCAGGAGTCATGATGCCAGGGTAATCCTATGGCTAGGCTTGTAAAGGCCCCAGGGCCATTAGCCTGGTACACACCTATGAACCTATGAACCTATGGCTTACTAACAACTTCAACTAGGAAGCTCATAGGATGTCTAAAATGTGATATCTTTTCTTTTAGAATAGCTCTTTTAATGAAATTATATGATTCAGTTCTATTTACCACTGATATTGCTAACACTGAATCTATGACAGACCCTGTCAATGTGGAACTTCGGGGAACATGAACTTTTTAAGACTCCAAATGAGGAACGTTCCTCTAAATGAGGTACACTTGAAAGGTATGCATACAGTTATGTATCTCCGAAGAAACAGATAATAGTGATATTGTCATTAGCAAACAAGATTGCTTTCTACAACTTCTGCTGGCCCATTCCATGCTTCTAGTCTATGAAGGCATCAGTTCTCTGACTCAAGCTTCATCTGAAAACAACTGCTAAAACAGACCTGGGAAACATTAAATAATCTGCTCCAGCTGCTATCCTGGAATTAATATTACATATGCTGTATGTCAGGCTTGTAGCTAGATTAATATTAAAAATGTTACATGGCTAAAAAAATGAGTATGTGCTTGTAAATTCAACAACTCATTATAAAATTAAAAATACAATATAAATAAAACAAAATTTATAACATATCACTTCATGTAAGAATCCTACTGACATCTCTAAATTACCTAAAGATTCAGTGGTAATTTCAGGTAACATTACTTTAATAATACTTATTATTTTTTTTCTGCAGTGCCACATATTTTACGGCATTGTTTCATATAGTTAAAGGTAATATGAACCATGGGAAAAGATAAACACAGAGAATAATGTGAAATCAATATACCAATAAAGAACATGATATAGCGTTATATATCACAGAAGATATTTTCAGTAAAATGGACTTAATACATTTACTATAAAGTATAAACCTTTGTTTCGGTTTATATTTGAAAAAAGTTGATTACTTTTCAAATGGCTTTGTGAATCGTATAGGTTCTACTAAAACTGTTAGGTACATGGTGCTTGATAAATGATTAATGTTTTGAGTAGAACTACAAGTCGATATGCATACATCACTGAATACAAACAATTGACTAATAGACTGGAGTGATATGCAGTTTATATATGGAGTAAAGCATTTCTTGGAAAGGTCTGTTTCCACTTTCATACTCTTGTCTTTGAGAATATACTCTGTACGTGTATTATAAACTCCAGTTTTGCTTTAGTCATCTGACTTTTGAGGCTATAAGCTGTAAATGCATGTCTTTTTGTCATATGTAATGGTGCTACGCTCTAAAATGACATTTACTAATTATTATTTAGGCCATAGTAAATAGTGCATAAATAAAACAAGAAGTACTAGAGAATGCATCCAGTTTTATGCACTGTAAACTATAACCTGTTTTATTTGTCATGTGAAAGGAGACAACTGCCATCAAGAATCTCACTGTATTTTACTTAATAACAGAAACTCACTTACTAGCAAAACACTCACTAAGGCTGGTAGCAGTTTGTTTACAGTTTAGTCATATCACTTTGGCAACAGGTTGGCTTAGCGGATACGTTTCTGATTTGCCACTTCAGGCTATAAGGTTCATTACCAGCTTCTGGTCAGTGTCTCTGGCAGTTTAAATGCTCTTCTACATAATATGCTGGATGACTGACTGCTTTATATTAAATTGTTCATAAATATTACATTTAACCATGTCCTTATGGCCTGTGTTGTAGCTGAAATGGCTCTGAAAAGTGCTGGTTCAGCTAGTGAGCAAATAAATGAAATTACACGTTTTCATATTCTCACAAAGCATGCAAGAAGATTCTAATGGAATGGAAACCAGAATGATAGCATAGAACTTACTGGTAATTTATGTTTTTATTTTGTACTTTACAACATTTAACTCTCTGTCCAATACAGGCAGACATTCTGCTGTATTCATGCATGGGACAAAATGCAGGGATGTCCTTTATTGTGGCATGTTTAGGAAGACTAGTTTAAATACCGCTGCTTCTGGTTGTTTAGCTGCAAGTTACCTTTCAAGAATTTCAAGATTACTGCTCAAAGTCTTGTTTGATATTTTAAATACATTTCTTGGGAATAGACCATAAACCATTACAGTGAATTCAACTACATACAATGTGGGCCTTAAATCCCAAGCTTTGTTCTCATGTTGGTTACAAAAAGCATATACAATCATCATCATCATCATCATCATCTTCTTTCGGCTGTTCCCATTAGGGGTCACCACAGCAGATCACCTGTTTCCATTTCTTCCTGTCCTCTGCATCTTGCTCTGTCACACCAACCACCTGCATGTCCTCTCTCACCACATCCATAAACCTTATCTTAGACATTCCTCTTTTCCTGTTACCTGGTTGCTTCATCCTAAGCATCTTTTTCCCAATATACTCAGCATCCCTCCTCAGCACATGTCCAAACCAGCGTAATCGTGCCTCTCTGGCTTTGTCTCCAAACCTTCCAACCTGGGCTGACCGTCTAATATACTTATTCCTAATCCTGTCCACCCTCGTCACACCCAGTGCAAATCTTAACATCTTTAATTCTGCCACATCCAGCTCAAACTCCTGCCTTTTTGTCAATGCCACTGTCTCCAAACCATATAACATAGCTGGTCTCACTACCCTCTTGCAGACCTTCCTTTTACTCTTACAGGTACTCGTCTGTCACGAATCACTCCTGGCACACTTCTCCACCCACTCCATCCTGCCTGTACTCTCTTCTTCACCTCTTTTCCACACTCACCGTTACTCTGAACTATTGACTCCAAGTATTTAAACTCATCCACCTTTGCCACCTCTACTCCTTGCATCCTCACCATTCCTCTATCCTCCCTCTCATTCACACACATATATTCTGTCTTAGTCCTGCTGACCTTCATTCCTCTTCTCCCTAGAGCATATCTCCATCTCTCCAGGGTCTCCTCCACCTGTTCCCTACTCTCACTACAGATCACAATGTCATCTGCAAACATCATAGTCCACGGGGACTCCTGCCTGATCTCGTCTATCAACCTGTCCATCACCATTGCAAATAAGAAAGGGCTCAGAGCTGATCCTTAATGTAACTCCAACTCCACCTTAAACGCATCCGTCACTCCCACCGCAGACCTCACTGCTGTCACACTACCCTCATACATATCCTGTACCACTCTTACATACTTTTTTGACACTCCTGACTTCCTCATACAATACCACAACTCCTCTCTAGGCACCCTGTCATATGCTTTCTCTAAGTCTACAAAAACACAATGCAACTCCTTCTGACATTCTCTGTACTTCTCCATCAACACTCTCAGAGCAAAGATCGCATCTGTAGTGCTCTTTCTTGGCATGAAACCATACTACAAAAAACATATACAATATTTATCATTATTAAGCACTTGGTGGCACCAGAAATAACACTAAGTGAGACAGTCTGTTCCACAAAATACAAGGACTGTGACAAGAAAGGGACTCATGATACATGTGACCAACTTATGCAGCCATCCAAAAATGCTAATACAAAAAGATAAGAAACTTGATTAAGTTGATGAAAAACTGCATTTGAGAGCTTTGCTTTAGCAGAGGTCTTGTGTTTTTAGTTTAGTGTAGCTAGAGATGAAACAAACTTATTTGTTAATATAGAAATAATAACTGGCCTCTTCTGAGTAACAGAGGATTATAAGGTAATGTCTTTGGAAAACCTGTTAAGAGTAGAATGACCCAAACACAATGGAGCCTTCTGCAGAAAAAATATCTATCTGTCTATCTATCTATCTATCTATCTATCTATCTATCTATCTATCTATCTATCTATCTATCTATATATCTTTCTAGCTGTCTGTCTACATCAACAAATAACATTTATTACATGGTTGTGATGGCAGTAAGCTCAGCATCGAATCACATCCCTATAGCATAGGATTTAGTTAATAACTTGTACACTAGCTGCTTACCAGTGTGGAACAGCATAGAGCAGTTGGTGACTGGTTCACCTTTTCCTTGTTGATAGACATATGAACTGCAACATGGAGTTATTAGGGTGTCTTGTGGGGTATACGGGAAGCAAGCTTGAAGGAGAGATGGTCATGACAAATCCTCAGTGCATGTAGGAACATGTGTGTTTCTGCAAATGACAGATCCCTATGTGTTTGCCATAGACCAGGCAAAAGAAAAACAGGACAGAACAAAGGACAAAAATACTAGCCAACAAATCCGCAAAAATTCTACCTCAAAAGGCCTTTATAATGTAAACAAATGGCCACTTAATGGAATATTTATGCAAGTGATGTCAACAGGACATAACACAGACAGTTGAAAAATGAATCAAATAGGAACATTTCAATTAGTACAACTGTTGATCCACTAAGAACAAAGTTATCATAACAAGAAGTGACCATCCCGTGTCTGAAGCACTGTCCACTAGCTCTTCTGTAGGATGTACAGGATGGCAACATGCTGAGAGCACAGCAGTGATTATACTTCTAAATGTGAAACCACAACAGACTCAGCTGCAGAAAATTAAATTTTTACTGTTAAAATGTCATAGGGTATGGGAACCTTAATGATACATATTTCAGTAAGGGAATGGGTGCAAATACAGAGAATCTGAAGAAGAATTGGATGTGATATGAATGGTAGGGTTAAACAGGTTGTACATAATAAGACTGTGTCTCTGTAGAGTGAGTGATTAAACCATTAATCATGACTGACATTTAGTGTAGAGTTCTGCTACCTGCAGTGAAAGAGTAACAGGTCTGCCATGTTCATTATTAAATAACGATCCTGAGTCTGGGATATTCAGCAGCTATGCTAGGCCGGGATGTTATTCTCACATACCTCTTCAGCTGATAACATTTCTGTATTGGTATGTTTATTTGTCATTTGTTATACAGGTATGTAAAGTGGTTTGAAGACTTTTCTCAGCTATAAGCAGGGCCAAAAATGTCGTACTATAGGTAACATATTACTGCACAATAATTTTCAGAAAATTTTAAGAGATCATTGAACACAGTACACAGTTATATTAGAGCACAGTAAAATATGTCTAACACAAACCTCATAAAGCACTGAAAGGTTTTGTGAATCACATAATATGACAACAATGAGCAGTCATTTGGATGTTTTATACTGAGTTATTTTGAGAAATATAATAGGCTGCCATTATCTCTGTAACATTTAGATTGCAAAATAAAGATGAAATACCCCAGCTGCAGTGATTTAAGGCACATAAACTTTTGTTTGTTTCTAACTGAATGTGACAGCCAGTTTCATGTGCCAGGGAAGATTTTTTTTCTGAAGGTCTTTTCAGTTTTTGACAGTACTTGTACAGACTCTGGAAATTTATTTCCCCTGGTGTTTGCCTGTAACCTTATGAAACTGTTAATAGAAAGGATTAATGCTTATCTGCCTGATTATTAAAAGTACTAAACTAAGAATACAGAAAATAGATAACTGTTACAGTCTGATATACATATATTACAACAAAATAACATTGAACAGAATCTTTGGAACTGGATATAAACAAGCAAGCAAACAAAATATGCCTGGCAAGCAATCTGGACAAAAGAGAAACTCTGCAATGAATAAAGAAACACTACCACTGAAAAATGTCATGAAGCT